>NW_026899642.1:0-90612 GCF_033153095.1 Gastrolobium bilobum | reverse complement strand
TGAAACAGGTTAAAACTTTTAGGAATTTTCGTAAGAAACCCAACTACAACAAAAGGTTTAAAAATGAAAATCCTAAGCCAAATACTGAAACAAATAAATCACAAAATACATCCAAACCAATTAAGCCAACTATTTGCTACAGCTGTGGTAAACCTGGACATATTAGTAAATATTGTAGGCTTAAGAAAAAACTAAATAACCTAAACCTTGATCCTTCTATTGAAGAACAAATCAATAATCTTAATCCAGTCCTCGGATGAAGAATCTGGAAAAGAATCCTCAGAAGATTTAAACCAAATTCATGAAGATGATCTATCTTCTAGTGAGGACTCACAATCCTCGCAAGAAATTAATGTCTTGACTAAAGAATAAGATCTTTTGTTCGAGGACATAGATTCAATCAGTCATCCCCATGAAAAGAAAGCTTACTTAGCAAAATTAAAATCATCCTTGGAAACCAGTTCTTCTAAATCTAAAGAGTTGTTGGTTCCTAATAAGTTTAATCTTAAAGATACCCTAGCCTGAAGTTCAACAAAAGATCAAAGTTTTGCTTGAACAAATCCAAAATACAATCTGTTCTGATCTTCCGAATGCTTTTTGGCAAAGGAAAAAACATATCGTAGATCTTCCCTATGAAAAGGATTTTAATGAAAGGCAAATCCCAACCAAAGCTCGTCCTATTCAAATGAGTTGAACTTCTTGTCTTTTGTCAAAAAGAAATTGCTGATCTCATTGCTAAAGGTCTCATCAGGAAAAGCAAGAGTCCTTGGTCTTGTTCTGCCTTCTATGTCAATAAGCAATCTGAAATTGAGCGTGGAACTCCACGGTTAGTTACCAATTACAAACCTCTTAATCAAGCTCTTCAATGGATTCGGTATCCGATTCCAAATAAGAAAGATCTTCTCAATCGTTTGTATTCGGCAAAAATCTTTTCTAAATTTGACATGAAATCTGGGTTTTGGCAAATCCAGCTCAATGACAATGAATGTTACAAGACAGCTTTTACTGTTCCATTTGGTCAATACGAATGGAAGGTAATGCCTTTTGGACTGAAGAATGCTCCCTCTGAATTTCAGAGAATCATGAATGATATCTTCAATCCATACTCAACTTTCACTATTGTCTACATTGATGATGTTCTTGTCTTTTCTCAATCTATTGATCAACATTTTAAACATCTTCATATTTTTGTAGATGTAATTAAGAAAAGTGGTTTAGCTCTTTCTAAATCAAAGATCAATCTATTTCAAACAAAAATCAGGTTCCTCGGTCATACTATTTATCAAGGGACTATTACTCCAATTTGTAGAGCTATTGAATTTGCTGACAAATTTCCCAATCAAATTATTGATAAAACTCAATTACAAAGATTTCTTGGTTGTTTAAATTATGTAGCTGACTTCTTTCCTCAGCTTAATAATCTAATCAAGCCTCTCCATAATCGTCTTAAAAAAGACCCTCCTCCCTGGACTGATGTTCATACTGACGTAGTCAAACAGGTCAAAGCTAAGGTAAAGGAACTTCCTTGTCTTTATCTTCCCAATCCTCAGGCTTTCAAAATTGTTGAAACTGATGCCTCTGACATAGGTTATGGTGGCATTCTTAAACAAAGAGTCTCAGACAAAGAGCATATCATTGCATACACTTCAAAACATTGGAATCCAGCACAGCAAAAGTATTCCACTGTCAAAAAAGAAGTTTTAGCAATTGTTTTATGTATTTCAAAATTTCAATCTGATTTATTAAATCAAAAGTTTTTAATCCGTGTTGATTGCAAATCTGCAAAAGACATTTTACAAAAGGACGTAAAGAATCTAGCATCTAAACAAATTTTTGCTAGATGGCAAGCTATCTTAAGTGTTTTTGATTTTGAAATTGAATATCTCAAAGGCACCTCAAACTCTCTCCCTGATTATCTCACTCGTGAATTTCTGCAGGGAAGATAAACAGTGTCCTGTCATGCCGAAATCGGTAAAATCAACCTCTTCTAAAGAGAGGAAAGGAAAGCTAATCCTGGCTGGGTTAGCTAAAAAATTAGAAAAAACTGGGTCTCCAGCCCAACAACAATCTGGGTCATCTACCCAACCCCAAACTGGGTCATCTACCCAAAGAGTTGAGGATACTTCCTCTTCTAAACAATCCAAAGCAGACTATGCAATGCCAATCCAAACACTTCAAGCCTTCCAAGACCAAGGTTTGACCCATCTGCCAAAGAAAACCTGGGCTGAAATAGCTTCAGAAGATGAACAGGAAGAAAGTCTTTCTGTTTTGATTGATAACCTAAAAACCAAACAGATCTCTAACCGTCCAAACAGGGCCCTAGAAATCCAACCCAAACCTATTTCTACCCAGAAACCAAAACCTCAAACACCATATGTCTCAAAGAACAAGTTTCTAGAAGTAATCCAAATGGAACCATTCTACTGGGATAATAAACCAACCAAGGTTCCTGTGAAGATCTTCCCCAAAGACTTCAAAGGACGACAATTTCATTTCAAACCACATTCTCCAACTAAATCCCAAAATTTTTATGAGTTTATTCTACTTGATTCAAACTCTATTTCCATCAAACACTATAAGAGTCCAAAAGACCCTGAGTTTATTACTCATTCAACCATCCAGATTCTCAAGGTGATCACCCCAGCAGAATATGGAAATCCAAATAAAATAACCAAATTTTCCCAGCCTTATGATCCAATTGGATATAATTATTGGGACTATGAATTAGCCTGGACCAATGTCTTCTTCATGCAAAATAAAGAAAACAAACATTCATGGTTAATTTACTTTAAGCAAAATATCCAATATAATTTCCCGCAATGGTTTAATAAATGGTGGGATTATTTTGGACCAATCCTTGATATCCTTCCTCCACAAGTCTTTGAAGGAATGACAATCTTTTCCAAAAAATTCGACAATCTAGCAGATCCCTTTCCAATAGATCTGCATTTTTTCTCAAAGTTCTCTCTGGCATGGATATTTTCATGGCAGTACAATTACGGCGAGAAAACAGGCATCAGACTACCATTACTCAGGAGACAAGCTTTTGTTAAATGGTGGATAGAATTTGATGCTTCAAGAGCTTACCCAGAAAATGTCAAGCTCTGGTTTAAAAAACATCCAAAAAGCATCAAGCCAGCTGATCCAGAAACCTCCGTATTCTTGAATCAAAAGGCTCAGATCACAGCAGCATTAGCAGCATCAACCAGCAAAGAAAATTTTGCAAAGAATTTGCAAGGTATTCTTCAATTACTCCAAGAAGAAGCTGAGAGTTCTAAACAGAAGACAGGTTCTTCATCTCCTTCTATCTCTTCTTCAACAGAAGACTTCTACCAAAATGAGGATGATTGTTTTGGAATCAACTTAGCAGAAGACTGTTGAAGAAAACCACTGTAGTAACGCTGATGGCAAAATGACATGAGCATGATGTCAGCATAAGGTGACGCATACAGTGACGTAATCAAAGTGTCGGCAGAAACTGTAGCATCACGAGTCAGTTACTGTTCACTTAACCTACACTGTTCAAACAGTACCGGTCATGTAACTTGTACTGTAGCAATAGTGATTTTTCAATCTATTTAAAGGGTTGCTTCAGTATGTTGAAGGCATCCTTTCATTAGCTGAGTTTAGAGAGATAGTCTAGTGAGAGAGACTGCGAGGTACTTCTGAGTTTTCTCTTCTTCTCTGTTTTCTCTTTAATCTTTCAATCTGTAACTGTAATCTCAATCTTTATGTTTTGAATAAAAGTGTTATTTCATATCTGCTTATGTAATGAACTCTTCTCTTCTCCATCCTTCCACCCAAGTTTGACTTCGGCCTACCGTATACAGCTTGGGTTCTCACCTAAAATTTATTTTATGTTTTAATTTCTGCATTTTAATTTCAGTCATTTATTTCATATAGTAGTCCGTCTACTTTCCTGCTTTCCATTTCTGCTCTAGTTTACTTCATTTCCCTCCTCACACTTCCGGAACCCACTGGTATCAGAGCCTTCAAAAACAAACCCTCTGATACCAGTGGGTTCCGGAAGTGTGAGGAGGGAAATGAAGTAAACTAGAGCAGAAATGGAAAGCAGGAAAGTAGACGGACTACTATATGAAATAAATGACTGAAATTAAAATGCAGAAAAACTTTGATCTTTTGTTGAACTTCAGGCTGCTTTAACTGATTTTCAATATATATATATATATATATATATATATATATATATTCGAAATTAAAGTTACCATTTATAAAAAAACGTATTATTTTAAATGATTTGTCAAACATATTGATTTTCAAATCATATTATATTTGTTAATTGTTTGTTGTATAATGGCCTTAATTAATGTATTCTTTTAGATGGCATAAACTAGATTTAAACTCGTAACCCTAGTGTTTGGTTGAAGGTTTATTTTAGGATTGATGAGAAAGTGTAAGTGGATATTGGAAAATACCACGTTTGATTCAGGTTTTTTCAAGAAATACCAGACAAATAGGATAGATGGGAAAATGACTTTTGTGTTAATTTTTGGATGAAATTCACTGTTACAGAATATCACTTGAGATGTGGTATTGTGAGATGACTGGAGAAGTGAAAAAACAAGTGCAATGTTTCTCCCGAATATAGATTTTGCATATTTAAATAAATTTTCCTGGTAATATTTGGGTCAACCAAACAATTTTTTTTACATTTTTCTATCAAACTCATTTTCCAACTATTTTTCTATCAATTACATTTCCCTAGTAAAAAAAAATTTCTCCCGAACCAAACACTACCTTAGTCTTTGCGATGACTCTGGAGCCACAAAGCTACATGATCATTGGTATCTTATCACAACTCTATGCATCCTACTATTAACCCCACCACGTGGTTTCTATCTTACTTGGGAAGCCATCCACCATCCAATCCAAGTCCATTTGACTACTTTTTTATGTTAAAAAGTCATGATTATGACAATGGAATTAATGTAATGTCCTTTTTTTTCTGCTTTATCTTATTGGATGTTTGATTAAATTCAAATTAAATACATTCTCATATTCATCCTCTAATCTGTTTTCATCATGTATCCCGTACACCTCGGAGGAAAACATGTATACACATATTCCTATCAATTGAAGTGTTTTTTTTTTTTTTTTTCTTCTTTTAGGTATATACACTCTTCTAATTTTCCTGAGGCGAAACAAAGCTTTCCGTGTGCACACTTTGACCCAAATGATAGTAAATACCATCAAACTTGAGAAGATTCGGTTGCTATATAACCAACCTAATTTATTAAGTACTATAATTTAGTGAAGCCAAAATCACTAAAATAAATTCAATTATGACCCCCAATAAAGAGAAATGGTAGTCTAATTAGACGTCCAATAAATTCAATTGTGACGTCCAATGAAGAAAAATAAATTCAATTATGACGTCCAATAAATTATTATGTTCGCAATTATTTGGGTTAAATTTTAGATGATCTAATTCTTTAGTTTTAAGGGGTTAGAAATTAGTAGTTGAAGAAGCCAAGGGGATTTTTTTTTCATTTTTTGGTGAATAAGGGGAAATTTCACCTACCGTAACTTTGATAAAAAACAGGTTAGTTACGAACCAAAGCTCAAGTGACATTTAATATGTACTGAATGCATTGGGACGTATTGAACTCATTCTTAATTACATAATAAAGTTTAAGTTGTATTCATAAAAAAAGTTGGTAAGGAGAATTTTATCATTTATGTCATTCTATTTCTACCCCACTCCAATCAAACTAATAAAATAATTAATGAAACGATGGATAATATCAAAAGAAAAAAAATTATACTGATGGATATAAATAAAAAAAATTAAAAAAGATGTAGGTGCTAGTTCCCGATCCGAAATGTAATTCAAGTTCCATGGCTCTCAAAAACGACACCGTAACCAGCATGAGTTATGTAAGAGATTGGGAAACTTTTACAAAGTATTGGAATTTAACATAAAGACGGGGCCCATAACTTCACCTTCAAAAGGAATATATTCATATGGAGGAAGAATATATTCATTTGTAGCCCATAAAGATGCTTGAAACTCAAGCAAACAGGGCCTTAGTACACTAAACCCACTTTTTTCCACCGAGTTCTACCTTTTTAAACACAACAAGCGAAAAGTGAAGCTCCTTGCTTTGCTTGGTTAAATCATAAAAGCATATATCAACCATGGTACTAGTGCCCTAAAGAAGAGTCCACTTAAAACGAATGATTTGATTATACATGCTCATTACAAGTTCGGTTAGATTGGTTTTGAAATAAAATACGGCATATCTTATCAAAAACAAAAAGAACAAAAGGTTGGCCTGGTTGGTTATTCGAGTTGAGACTGCTAAAACCACAAAATGACCTCTGACTTTAATTTTATTGGTTAAATAAGTTCAAATCTAACCCAATTCGTAAAATCAAACGTATTCAATATTCATTATTTATTAGTTTCATTGGTTTGTATAAATTGCTGAATAAAATCAACTTGTTGAACATCCCTAGATAAGTTAAAAAGTTACAAGAATTCACATTTCTTAATTAAATTTTTTGTATATATATATATATATATATATATAGTCTTATATTGATTAATACTTTCTTTAATGAAAAAAATGTGTGTCCTTTTAAAGGATACAAAGTTAAGTCTTTTTAAGAAGGAGATAGACACAAAGAAGCGAGAACCACACCTTTATTTTTTTTTTGTCTTTATTTTTTTCAGTGGGACCCATATCTCTTTGTGTCCATCTCTCTCTTAAGATGACCTTAGTTTGTGTCCTTTAAAAGGAGACACATTTTTTCTTTCTTCAATTAAAATTTTGTTTTTACTTCCAATTGATAAGAACTACTTCATCCCAAAACTGAAGGCCTTTTTGTAGCAAAAAAAAAAAAACTTAAGGCATTAAGTGATACTTAATTAATTATTTTGTATTTTTTGTATATCTCTCATACACCCCTGACGTAAGAGCTCTTTGGGCTTGAAGCATGGATATGACACAAGCTCATTTTTTGTCTACCTTGTGCTACACAAGCCCATTTTTCTTTTATCTGCCTTTTGCTTTTCTTAAATCCTCTTGAAAGCGGGAGTTTGTGAAAATTGAAGTGATGATCTCATAGTCACTCCAGCTCTGATACCATGATAAGAATGCTTCAATCCAAAATTTTAAGACATTGAGTGAGACTTAATTAATTATTTTACATTTTTTGTATCTCTCTAACAGCCCATAATGCAAATTGTGTGAGTAATTAACAAATTATATTTATGAAGTGAGTAGAAATAGTTATTGTATACAAAAGAATTAGTAAGAAAATAAGTGGTAAATCAAATATGTCAAGTTCGAATCAATGAGAATGGAGAAAATAATCTTAGAAAAACTACCTCTTATATAGGGTCTTGAACTGAACTAGTCTAATAATCGTAAATCGGTAGATATATATAAAAAAATTCACGAGATGTTTTAAATTCAATTTTTGGAATTCTGTGAGAAATGATAAGACAATTTTTATTTTTTAATAAGGGTAGAAGTGTCCTATTGAGATGTAGGTAAAGAATTGGGAAATGGGATACCATAAAATCGAATTTTCGTCTTAATACCACATCTCCTTTTAAACAGAGTAAGTATCACTGCACTACAAGGCTTTTTAGAGGAGAAAATCTTCATTATTTATGTAGTATACATATATAATACACTTAAGTGTGACTCATGGTACTGCTTCTTCTTAAATCTGTGGTAAGAGTTTATATGGATTATACGGATGAATGGACGTTACGAAATTAGAAATTAAGAGCTCGAATAATATAAAGTATGCGAGAGAAGAATACAGAAGGCATTGAGAGTCTTAATCATCTAGATTTGCGTTGTCTTGTATCAGATTTAATATCCAATTGGAAAGCACGGATTGGCTTTAATGGCTTGTTATGTGAGGCTAGGTCAAAGTTTATTAATGGTGGGTCCGATTTATGCAAAAATAACGGTTTTGAATAAAATGAGAGTTGAGAAATTATAAACTATTAATTGAATATTTTGTATATCGATCACAATCAGTTTTACACATTTTCGGCTGGAATCTTGCTTTGATTGTCAAAGGAGAAAGCATTTATTCTCATGTTGATTTGGATGAATAACTTTATTTTAATTGAAATAAAAGGTCCAAAAACTTAATAAAATTTATAAATGTGACCTATTAGAAATTAAATTTTAAATTAAATATTTTATAAATAGTTAAGTTGTTTTCCCTTTTTATTTTTTTATAAGACCACGAAGTATTTCGACATTCTTTATAAATAATTGTGTGTCACTAAGGTACAAAGCTATTAATAATTTCTTTTAACTTTGTTTTTTCGTCTAAGGATATAAAGGGTACTTTTTCTTAATTATTTCATATTCATTTATCATCATTCCCTTTTTAATTTTAAATTATTTACACTGATGTCACTTAAATTTATCAAATTTATATTCGTAAGTTCCTCTAATTTTAATATTTACAAAGATTTCTTGTGAGAATTGCAAAACCTATGCTCACAATTGCTGTTTAAAGTTTTTCTCTCTATATACAACCAAACTTGTCAATAGAATTTTGTAACGATTAAGCTTTCTTTGGTATAATTTAAAATCCGCAAGTGTTACAATCTTCCAGAAAAATCATTCACCCTTTTTGTTTCAAAATTACATGTATGTCTCATCACCTTCAACTGGAGTAGAAGAGGAAAACAATTATTATATTGGATAGTTTTGACTTTGTATTGCTTCTATATTTTGTATAGTATTGTTTTCGAGGGATGTATTGCTAATTTGGAAATGAATAAATGGAAGGGCAATCTTCAGTTTCACGAAAGTGATAAGGGTATGTGCTATAAATGCTTTACAGAATCAAAAGGTCCCCACTCTTCTTATCAAAAGCTCCACATAACAATATCCTTATGCATTGATGTTTACATCCTCAAATATTACCAACCACATACCCTAAAGTTGGGTTCCATATTACGTTGTTTTTTTGTGCTTTCTCATCGCGGTAACATCACAATTTGGTTGTTAATTTTTGACTTCATTCTCTTTATTTTGAAAGGGATACATAACCCTTATCTTGAGTGAGACCAGTAGATATGTCTCAAATTTGAACACCATTTGGTGTCAAAAACGTTAATTCATCATAGAGCATAAAAAAAAGTAAATTGCAAGTTCTTGTTTAAATATGGAAGAACACAAAAAGAAAATGGTCACCTTCTCAATAATTGATTTGTGTCACCACATACAAATGAGACTTAAGTTCCTAGCTAATTCTTTATCAACCTCGTAAGCGATATAGCCTCAATACTTATCTTTGATGATTTTTTTTTTTTTTTTATCAATTTAGAAATTTTAGGGACAAAACTAGTCTAAATAACCGATTTTAATTTTTGTTTCTCAATTATACACTTTGAAAGAGTCATCTCTTCCGGAAGTTCACAGCAAATATTAGGTAATTCTTGAATTGAAAATTTGAAGTTTGATATGCTTTATTTTGTGGAAGTGCAGAAGCTAAAGTTATATTCTATATCCAAAAGGCCATGCACGCTTATGCAAAAGAACATGCATACAAATGTATACTCATGATCACTTCCAGGTCTTCTTTAGAATCTGGTTACATTTTTTTGAACATTTTTCATTTATTTAAAATTTGTGTCAATTTGGATAAGAATGGCACAATTAAATGCATGTATACAGAACTGTATATAGAAAAATTGAATTTATAGTATAATTTTGTCGATTACAGTTTCTAGTAAAATTTTGTATAAGTTAAAATGCTTAGCATCAAAGTGCTATTTACTATTTGGTTTATAACTATATGTGACTATCATTCTCTTTTTTCGGAAACATACTGAGTTTAACTTAATTTATATGTTAAAAAGAATGCTCAGTACACTTGGCATGTGATTAATCAAGAATTTAAATTCTATACAAGAAAGGAAAGTTAAAGAAAAGAAAAGAAAGCGAAGAAAAGCTGTCACCTTACGTAGCTTGCTACGAACATTACCGTATATAAAATTCGTTACGTTCCTTCATAAATGAAAATTAAAAAATATTATAATTTCATATTTAGCTGCATAATATATCTCCACAAATTCATTTTTTAGTTTTTTTTTTTCCCCTTAGATTGCATGATATTTACTGGTTGGGTTGTCTTGAGCAAACTTTTTTTATGGTAGAAAAAATAAAGTTCATATGCACAAGACAGGCGGTGGTGATCGATGCATGCATAGTAACCAATGTAAGAAAAAAAATGTTACAAATGAAATTATGGAGATATATGCAACTATAAATGGAATTAAATTATTTTTTATGAGGAAAATTTCGCACACTCTCCAGTAATTAACTTTGACAATTATAAAAGTGATCTTTAATTTAGTTTGTCAATAAGAGTATATATTCACTCATCTCTAGTAAGTTTATCCAATCAAAACCAGTAATACCAACAAATATCTCAACTCCTTCACTTCACACAAGTCAGTTTTGATTGTCATATTAATACATTTTTCCTTATATATGATCACATCCAGTTACATATTTTCAAGTTGCACCCAACATTTCCAATGATCAAAACTCGTGTTAATTGGAGTTTATATGTGAATTATGAGAGGTGGGAAATTAATTATTAAATGTGAATGATAGAATATATGTTAATTTGTCTTTGGAAGGCTAAACATTCACTGAAACTACGATAGACGGGTTAACAAGAATTTTTCAAAATTCATCTGGGTATCAATTTCAAAATTGTAACATGGGTCTACTAAAAGCGAAAAGTTAAAAGGGGTTTTGTTGTCTTTGCATTTTCATTTTTTTTTTCTATAATAAATTCAATTTTTAGTACAGTGAGTAATCGTGGCCTGAATATTGCATAAGGGAGGGAGTGAAAGACTGATTAAGGCATATATATATATATATATATATTGAGCAACTTGATCCATGATCCAATCTTAAAATTTTGCAAACAATTAAAAATTCCACAAGGAAAATAAATAAAAGTGGAAGGGGCCAGGTAATCAAGTATTGTAAAATATTATTATTTTGGTATCAAGGAGCTTATTGATCATTATTATAGTTAGTGATAGAGTTGAACTTGCACGTCTCATTTTTTATGCGAACTCATGGTATTAAGCGAGTGCCAATATCCGTGAGAGAGTCTTGGATATGTGGACATGCAAAAGGAAAAAATAAAAAATATTTATATTGCCTAGTTAAAGACATGACATATATTATATTACAAATTTGTATAATTAAGGTAAAATATACGCAAGATGGTTTGCATTAGCTAAAAAATTAAAATTGTATCGGTCGTTCACAGAAATCAATATTTGGTACCGTTAACGTGTTCATTAACAAAGTTCAATCACCCTGCATACTTCGCGATTTATCATGTGATAAATGCTACGCTGCAAATTTTTTAGTTTTGTGGATCATGTTCAAGACTTCTCTACAACATTAATTATCAAATACCAAAATACGAAGTTAATTTTATAGATAACGAGTTGTTACTCAGATAACTAATGCCAGTGAATCTTATAATATAAGACAACATATGCGTTTACAAACTATATTTTTACAAATTTTTGTAAATTACATTATGTATTCCCGAAAGTACTAACCGAATATACTTCTGAAAATACATAATATAGTTTGTAAGAATTTGTAAATATAACCCTCAGCATAATATAATATGCCAATGTGCTCTCTCTCTAGACAAATCCTAAAATAAATAAAATCTCTGTCAAATATATGATTGAAAACTTTTCCATGGCATTGACATAAAGCCAATGCTTTCTAAGTTTCTATTATTACCATTGTAGGTAATATGTCATTGATGTGTTCGTACTAATAATTATGCTAAAAAGGGTGTCGTACCACGAAATGCCCCATGCATACATAAACTGCCAAATATGATATTATGTACATAATGCATCGAGAAAACATTGTTCAATTCATATAAGAGGCAGTGTCCGTCATCATCATAGCATGAATGATGCCCCAAAAAGCTAGCTATGCATCCAAAAAATTAATAAAGGGTAGATCTCTATTTGGAATGTAATTAACTATATATGTTCAATATAATAATAAAGGTTAGAATTTTAGAAAGAGAAAGAGAGAGAGGAGAAGGAGTGAGGTGTCTTTTGACAAAGGAATCTGCATGTTGAATAGGGTAACTTTTTTTTTTTTTTAAATAAAAAATTCATAATATTGAATACATTCTTTTAAGTAAGGTTAGCTCCTTCATATATGCTTTATACTTGAGGAGGTAACCAAAGCCTTTCACACCCTCTCTTCTCTGAAACGCACCCTATTCTTCCCTATTTTGCATCGCATTTGTTCTTGAATCTCTTTGGTATTCCTCAGAGTCTTTCATCAGAGAGAGAGAGAGAGAGAGAGAGAGAAAGTGAGAGATGGAAAGAATGTTCCCTCCCAAGAAGCCCTCAAGTATGAATTCACATGATAGACCCATGTGTGTTCAAGGTGACTCAGGTCTTGTTCTCACCACAGACCCAAAACCTCGTCTCCGTTGGACTGTTGAACTCCATGAACGCTTTGTTGATGCTGTTACTCAGCTTGGAGGGCCTGATAGTACTATTCTTTTCCCTTTGCCTCTCACCCTTTTTGTTCTTTTCTTTATTTGATATGATATCTATGTTTATTTGGTTGGATCTCTATAATCTTTTAATTGTCTCTTTCTCTCTCTTCTTGCTCTTGAATTTGTAGAGGCCACTCCTAAAACCATCATGAGGGTTATGGGTGTAAAGGGTCTCACCCTTTACCACCTGAAGAGCCACCTTCAGGTCTGAATACAAAACATTTTTCTTCATATTTTTTTTTTTTAGAACACTTTATTGCACTGCTGATTTTTCTCAGGTTGGTTTAATGTTTCTCTTTATTACCTTTATCTTTATTATTTATTTTTCATTTGTTGTCTACATTTCATAGAAATTTAGGCTTGGCAAGCAGCCCCACAAGGAATTCAATGATCATTCAATTAAGGATGGTATGAGAGGTGACTCTTCTTTCTAGGGTTCCTTAATTTTTTTTTTCTTTTGAACTTTTATGATCTTTACACTTCATGATAGTTCTTTTATATTGACAAAATCTTTTTGCACTGGCTTCTTGTGCTTTTCTAGAACTGCAAAGAAGTACTGCTTCGTCTTCTGCCATCATGGGTCGCAACATGAATGAGTATGCCTCACTTCTTCTATATATATATATATATATATATATATATCATCTTTTGAACCAATACATGTAAACGAATTTGAAGAAAAACTTTTTCCAGCTTCTTTCTCTCCTAAGTTTTTCTTTTGATTCTTCTTTGGGGTGTGGGGGGGGATTCGGGTTTTCTTTTGTGTGACACTGTATTAAACAGTAACTCACACATGGTTGATGCGATTAGGATGCAAATAGAGGTGCAAAGAAGACTGCATGAACAACTTGAGGTAAACAAAACCCTTGGAGAATTTAAATTCCAAATAATTGCATATTTTCTCTTAAGTCTCTGCAATGGAACATTTTCTACATGGATTTAGGTGTATGATCTGGCAGGTTCAAAAACACCTTCAGTTAAGGATTGAGGCTCAAGGGAAATACATGCAAAGCATATTGGAGAAAGCTTATCAAACACTTGCAGGTGAAAACATGACATCTTCTGCCACTAACTTAAAGGGTATTGTACCTCATCAAGGGATCCATGAAATTGGAGTCATGAAAGAATTTGGCTCCCCTCTTAACTTTTCTTCTTTTCAAGATCTTGACATTTATGGAGGTGGTGACCAACTTGACCTTCAGCACAACATGGAGAAACCAACCCTTGAGGGGTTTATGCCAATTAATGAGAATTTGTGTCTTGGGAAGAAGAGGCCTAACCCTTATAGTGGTAGTGGAAAGAGCCCTTTGATATGGAGTGATGATCTTCGCCTTCAAGATTTGGGGACACCCTCATCATGCCTTGGTCCTCAAGATGATCCTTTCAAAGGTGACCAGATTCATATTGCACCAACATCAATGGATAGAGGCAGTGACATTGATTCCATGTCAGAGATCTATGACACAAAGCCCTTACTCCAAGGGGAAGTTTTAGGTGAAAAGAAATTTGATGCATCTATGAAGCTTGAAAGGCCATCACCAAGAAGAGCACCTCTTCAAGCTGAAAGGATGAGTCCTATGATCAGTACTGGTACCTTGGCACAAGGTAGAAACTCACCATTTGGTTGAGAGTTTTAGTTTTAGATCATCATTCGCTTATTATGCTATATGTAATTGATTTGATATGAAACTCTCTTAAAAGTACTATATCTAGGGTTTTTAATTTGGTTTTGGAAATTAGCAGTTCATATGAGGGTTATTTCCTCCTCAAGTACTGTTATGTGGTATAATATAATGCCTTTGCATGGCAAACCAAAGTCTTATCTTACTAATATAATATTCTCTCACTTGTAGTTTTTACATCTAGCATTGTTTCGTACCATTATGATTTATTATTTTATTTTATATTGAATGTTGTTAACATTTTTATTAATTAATTTGCATCTATGATGGGCACTTGTCTGCATGTTTTTATAATCGATGAAAAAAATGCTAGCTTTTCTTATTTTTATCATATTGATGATTTTTTTTCTTTTTTTTATCTTTCCTCTTGGGCCTACTTCTATTTTTTTTTTAAGTTTAACATCATATATAAAAAATTCTCTGCGTCACTATTAAGCAGTTTCTTCCTAGAATAGTTATTTTGAGAGATGATATGTGTACGTTAATATCCAAAGCAGAAGAGGTCAATCAATGTTGCATCCAGTTCCAGTAGTAATCAAACGTCAGCACATAGATTGTGCCATGGAAGCGATTTACTGTTCCAATTCAGTGACTAGGTGATCATGTGCAGTACATTAATACTATGAGATTTGAATGGAAGAGGGAGGATAAAATAAAAATTAAATTAAACAGAACAAATTTGAATTAGGAACGTGAGTAACATTAAATAATTAAATTAATGACATTTATTGATGTTGATACTGCTTACCATTTTGTGTCTAACTACTTGGACTTGTTTGGGGCCTTTTAGGTGACTTTGTTACATATAAATCATCAATTAACCTTTATAAGAGTTAGTTATTAATCATTTTAAGTTAGTTGGTACAAGTTAGTTACCCAATGATTGAACACAAATCTCTCGGGAAAATATAACAACAACCCAAATAGGTTTTATTTAATTTTATTTTTTCTAATGAAGAAAAGACAAATCCGGGCCTCCAAGAATATATATAACATGGAATTTAGAAAGATAGAGCAGTGAAGGTGAAAAAGGTAAAAGAGAGAATAATCAACTTTAAAATGCAAAGTCATTTTCATAGTGTACAGGTACACTGCCATATGATCCTTTTCCTTGAAGTTCCTAAGATATGAGTTGAAGCCGACAGAGAGTATCTGTCTTTCACTATCTTTCGGTCTTTCCTCTTCTTTACTGCTATATATTCCATGGGAATAAGATGATCATGACAACAAGGTTACATCTTATTATTCAAGATTTCATTTGGGAATTTCATTTTTATCTTTTAGATTTCTCCATTTATCGATCACTCAACTAGTCCAGACAAGAGTACAAGGATGCTATCCTTATAAAAGTTGTAACATAGTTGCATATTTATAACTTCAACTCGAGATCACGATTCATCAACATCATCATTAACAACACCTTTATTCTAAATTAATTGGGGTCGGTGGAACTCTGAGATCACCAATTAAATTGAAAAAATTCTAGTAGATTGATTCACTTGTTTAGGGTCACCGAGAAATTACTACCCTTTTTCCTTGTCTAATGAAATTTTGTATCCAAAATTCCAAAAAAAAAAATGAAATTTCTACCTTTACTAGATTAGTTATGCAGAGTAAATAATAACTACAACCCTAGTAGAAACGTCCTTTTGAGGAAATTAACCTCCAATATGCATTTTACATATAAATTTTACTCTGCGTAGATCAAGCGATTCTTATGTAATCAAAAGAGAGATAAAAAAAAAAAAAAAGTGGGACAATCCTTTTGCTGCTGTTACTGCTTTAGATAATATGTAGTAATCTTTTGGTACATTTTCTTCATAGATTTATGAAGACCCTATTAGTAGCCATACCTTCCAGCGTGTTAATCCTTGCTTTAGAAGAAGTATAATCTTTATATATATATATGTATACACAAGCACAAGCACACACATGACACATGCACAAACCTTCTCCCTGTCTCCATTTCTATACATGTCTCTCTTTTCTGATATTTTTAATGTGACTATGTGAATAAGATCCATTACCTTGAAGCTTTTCTTTCCCAAGGATAAAAAAAAGGTTGGCGCCACAACCTTTATTGATTGCAGAGAAATTTTATGCACTGCAAGTTGTCAAGAAAGCTCCCTTACTCCACTAGTGTAGTAGTACTCAGAGAGAGAGAGAGAGAGAGAGAGAGAAGAAAAGCTAATAAAGCCTAAAGGGTAGGAAGAATACAACGCACTTCCATGCGTGCACATATCGAGGAAGCTTCTATCTTTATGTGCACAAAGTTAAGTGTCTTAACATTTAAAGCTGAATGATGTTGCATCATCAAATGTAACACCTTCGTTTTTTTTTTTTAATATTATTACTATTTCAAAGTATTTCTAATCATATTGTTAATTTAGTAAACACATCTTATTGTGTTTACTTTCCGAATTAACGCAAGGAAGTTATGTAATCAGGCATGCACGTTTTTCCATGCACATGTAAATCATTAGTAGTTCAATTCATGCACTTTATGTTCCGTTTACTATCCCATTCAGAGCTTCGGGTCTCGTAAAGAATTTACTGTATAAATCTAACAAAGTAAAGCACAGAAGCTTCTTTTGTCCCCACAATCCTTCTCTTCTCCCTCACAAACTCTCCAGCCTAATAGTTTCCAAGAAAATCAGTCACAGTATAAGAGGCAAGAAACATTCATTCTTTTGAGCTCTTTATTTTTTAGCATAAAAGAAACCAAACAAAGAAGCATGCAAACAAATAACTCTAGCTAGATCTTTAGTATTATTTGTCTTTAAAATGCTTTGTCATTGCTAGCATTGCCTAGTTGTTGGCCAATTAGAGGATTCAATTTATTGAATTAAAAGTGATGTTGGGGATTTGGTTAAATATTATATTATATGCTTTAGTGAAAAAGCAAAAGGAACAAGACAAGGAAAGTACTTTTGATTAAGAAAGGATTATAGTAGTTTGCATTGATTATCTTAATCATTTGCTTTGAGTTTTTTTTTTTTTCCTTACATTTTCTTTTACTTCTTTTTTTTCTTCTCTCTTCTTTGGGTCAAGTTAGCTTTTAAGTTGCGAATGACTCCAAGTACTGTTGTCCAATATGACTTGATTTTGAGAGACCAAAAACCTCAAACATGAATTGATTGTTTTTTCTTGTCAATTGTGAAGGTGAATAGATTAATTCCAATGCTGATTAATTATCACTGCCTTTATATGCCTTTGCTTTGTAATCAAGCAATGTTTGGCTTTTTCTATAGCTAGGAGGTTAAACTATGAAGAAACATCAATTCCAGCATACTTGGAAAGTATATTAACTAAACACGTCAAATTTAGACAAATGCGATATTAGATCCATTATACAATTGACAGTATATGTTGAATTATATTAAGATAGCAAGCTTTATGTTTAACATGAAAAACGACTGATCTCCTTAGTCATGAATAACAAAGGTTAAACGTGTAACTAATTAACTCCTAGCTCACTTGGCAACTGAGCTCCCAAGGATTTGCTTGAGTAAGGGGTTCAAACTTTGCTTCAAGCAAATTCTTGAAAAATCTTTAGGGGCCAGAGGATGTGCCTCCTTCTTCGAATGGAGATTAGTCTCATCTTTCTTCCGGTAGTGAAACTCTATGCACCCGCTGTTTGGGGTAGCCTTCAGGGCAGTACTTCGAGGACAAGATGACCGGAGGAGATTGAATGAGGATACCTCCAGCTTCTTCCTCCGGTAGCGAAGCTCTATGCACCCGCTTTTCCAATGAGGGGTAGCCTTCAGAGCCGTACTCCGAGAACAAGATGATCGGAGGAGGTTGAATGAGGATACCTCTAGGTTATACCCAAAAAAAACATATAACTAATTTGTGCTAAGTTTTGATTTTATTTATAAATCTGATCGATAGTTTTTGTAATTGTACTTATGGGAAGCACGTTGATCTTGAGTTTAATCCTTTACACCGTGTGAAAAATTAATTTATTACGTCAACTTTTTTTTGGTAAACATTATTACGTCATTTTATTTAGCTCTTACCGCACACAAAATGCCCCTTTGATTTAAAATAGTCACTAACAATATTCAAAGATGATTTATATGGTGTTGACTGAATAATTATCTACAAGGTTAATTAATCCTAAATATGGAATTAAAGTTCATTAGAAATTGTAATTGTCTTTATAAATATGTAATGGTCATTAATTATGACAGTCGGGGACAAATTACCTTTCAAAAAGTTTGTTTTAGATGGCAAAGAGAGAACGAAAATAGAGAAATTCGGGTCTATTGCGAATTTTCAATGTTGATATTTTGAACATAGCATTTTATTTTATTTTTGGGTAAAATCTGATTGTAACATTTTATCTGCTCCATTTACTAAACGTTTTCTAATAACAAGCCATTGAAGTAAATATATTTCAGGCTTACATGCCACTACTAAAAAAATTGGTATTAGAGACGGACAAATTTCGTCCCAAAAAGTCATGAATTCGTCCCTAATTGGGGACAGAATTTGAGACGAAATAATTTCGTCCCTGAATCGCTCCTAGCTAATGTTTTGGGACGGAATAAAATCCATCTCTGACTTGTGTTTTCCATCCTTATTGTTGTCAACAGTTAAGAGTTGTAAAAGTTAGGAATCCGTCCCTAATAGGGACAGAATTAGGGAAGGATTTTGTGCTTCTCTATTAGGGACGGATTTTGTCCGTCCCTATTAAGGCTTGTTTGGTGTGACGTATAAGGCCTGATACTATAAGCTTAAATTATATGTTATGACATTTTCAGTTGTTTGGTGTGACCATCGTATAGTATAAGCTTATACAGCAAAATTTCTTAATACATCAAAACGATGTATAACTTAATCTGGCCTAAGGGGGAGGTATAAAGCCTAATAAGAGGTTAGTGTATTAACATCGTTGGCAGTGCAATTCTCAAAAATTAATATATTATTTTAATATTAATATATTAAAATAAAAATTAATTTTTCAATATATTAATTTTTAAATATTGAACATTTTTATTTTTACAAAAAATAATTTATGTTTTGGTTACACTGATCAATAAATTTTTATAATAATTAATATCATATGACATTTTTTGAAGAATTATATAAATTCTTTATTAAAGGATATTTTTATTAAAATTATTTTTTTTATTCTATATAGTATATACAGTGCATTATCAAATAGTAGATGATTTAAGCTTATACAATATATTACTTTATACAATATTGTACCGAACACTGGATAGTATAAAAATTCAATAAAGTCTTATACAATCAGGTCTTATACTATCAGCCCTTATCCTATACTATGCACCAAACATGCCCTTAGGGACAAAATTTTTGTCTGTCCTTATTAGGGACGAATTTTTGTCCGTTCCTATTGATATCCCTTCTTTCAAAATATTAGGGACATAATTTTTCCATCCCTACTTTCAAAATATAATTAATAAAATATTTCAAATTTTTTTAACAAAATTTATACCTGATAATCGTCATAATATAAATTGTAACACCCCGTGTATACCCGGTTTGTTAACATGTCATCGTATTAAGCCACGTTAATTTAAAAATGCGGAATATCTTTTTCTTTTCAATTATGACGTAATTATACTTAACCAAGTTGATTACTTAATTATTTTCATAAAATATTGCCTATATGTAAACTGCAAAGGACAGCTAACTGAAATACCTCATAAATAAATAAGTGAGCATCTAAGTCACGAATCTACAACATGTAGTCCGGACAATATCCTGATACAATAATACAACTCAATTCTAAACAAAGTCATAGTCAATCAATGTGGCATGGACAATCCCCATGCTCACCAAATATAGCAACATAGTCAAACAAGGTCTCAACAACAACAACATAATCATAAAGCTAACAACAATTAGAAACAGATATAATCCAACATCCAACATAATCAGCATAACAACAAATAAATCAGCTAAGCTTCGACCTCCTGCCGCTGGAGGTCTCAACCCCCGCATTACATTTTTGGCTGCTAAGTTCTGCAGGGGACTTAGTGAGGATATTGTTGGTTACCTTGCTGGTTCTGCTTCTAGAGACTTTGGGACGCTGGTTCAGCAGTGTCGTGATATCGAGGACTTCTACGACTCGAGTAAGGCCAAGAAGGCCATGGTTGCAGAGGCGACGAAGGTAGTAGCTGGTAGTTCCACTTCTTGGAGAGATAGGAAGTTTGGGAACAAGGGAAAGGGAAAACAGATGGCAGCTCGGCAGGCGCCGAATCAGTTTAAGAGGACTTCTGCTCAGGGGAGTGCAACGAGACCTCCTATTCCCAGGTGTTCGGGATGCGAGAAGACTCATTTTGGACCGTGTTCTACCGGTCAGTTGATTTATTTCCAGTGTGGCAAGGAGGGCCACTTCTCCAGAGACTGTCCGTCAGCGATGGCGAGGGCTACTGCAATGCAAGCAGTGCCGCTCCAGATGGTTCCCCTTCCACCTACTTCGGCACCGGCAGTGCCACCATCTTCTGGGAGAGTTTATACTCTGGATCGTCAGCAGTCGGACCGAGCTCCGAACCTTGTTAGAGGTACTGCTACTTTTAGTGCATCATCTGTTGATGTCTTGTTTGACTCTGGGGCTACGCATTCTTTTGTTGCAACCCCGATTGCAGTGAGGCTTGAATTGCCCTTGTCTGTGCTTTCTCCACCGTTGCGGGTGACCACCGCCACCGGAGAAAAGTGTGATTCTACCACTGTACATCGAGATGTCGTGTTTCAGTAGGAGGGCTGTGAGTTCTCGGTAGATCTGATAGGATTGCCGATGGCCAACTTGGAGGTTATTCTGGGCATGGATTGGTTGTCCAGGAATTGTGCATTGATTGATTGTTGTGCCAAGCGTGTAGTGATGTCTCCGTGTGATTCCACAGCTAGTTCCTCGCCGTACATTTCTTTGCTGCAGGCTAGGAGAGCCTTGAGAGCTGGGGCGTTTGGTTACGTCATGTTGGGAGGTTTGGTTAGTGAGACACAGGAGGATATCACTGGCATTCCTGTGGTGAGGGAATTCCTCGAGGTGTTTCCTGAGGAGATTCTTGAGTTTCCGCCACAGAGGGAGATAGAGTTCTCCATTGATCTGTTGCCTGGTGTGGGGCCTATTTCATTAGCTCCATACTGGATGTCGCCACCGGAGTTGGCAGAGTTGAAGAAGCATATTGAGGATCTTTCAGCGAGAGCTTTCATTCGACCGAGTGTGTCTCCTTGGGGAGCACCTTCATCTTTGTGAATAAGAAGGATGGGACAATGCGATTGTGCACCGACTACAGGTGTAACACCTCGTATATATCCGGTAATGTTATCTTAATATCGTATTAAGCTGCGCTTAATTAAAAATTGCGGAATATCTTTTTCTTTTCAATTATGATGTCATTATTCATTACCAGCTTGATTAATTAACCATTTTCAAAATATCACCTGTATGTAATTTCAATAAAACAGCTAACTGAAATACCTCATAAGATAGATAATAAAAGTGTGGCTCTGGTCACGGAACTACAACAACGTAGACCGGACCATCTAACAGTTTATACAACTCCAATCTAGAAGTACTAACATAAAGTGTCATGGACAATCCCCATGCTCACTCGAATAAGGCAACACGCCCAACATCAGTCTCACAACAACATAATCATAAATAGCGAAAAACATAAACAACATCCAAATCCAGTCATGGCAGCAATACATCATAATATCATCAACTAAGCTCTGGCCTCCTGCCGCCAGAGGCATCAGTCACCAAACTACCGGAACCTGAAATAAGCATTCCCCAAACGTGGGGTGAGATCTCTAAACAAGAAATCTCAGTAAGACAAGGGGTCCTCAAGGATCTTCCACCCCAAGCTCACTTACATGTGCAATATAAGTTTAAAAGCAGTTCATCAATATCATTTCTAAAACAGTGTAATGCAGCAGATAATCATGTCATGTGTGTCAATACTATTCTAGTGGCCAGAGAAATGTAGGATTTATATACATCTAATACCCACAAATAGTGCAAGACGCTACTTGCATCCACCCCGGATCACCGTTTTGTATGACGCTACATACTCAGGCTTACCGTCAAGATGGAAAACCACATGCATATTAAAAGCCATTACACATAAAGCTCAACAGCTTTTCAAATATTCAAAGCATGTAACACAGCATGCATATAACCACACCCCCATGGGACATGGTGGAACCACAACATGGCTAAACCGAGAACACGAAAGCTTACCTTGCAAGCTAACTCCTAAAGCCAAGAGTCCACAGCTCAAAGTCCAAACACAGCATATTCACAATCTGTTATGGACCAATACTATATCAATAATAATGCACCACAAGCATATAACTTAAAGACAATGCCTTTCCTTACGTTTTACGTCTTAAGGCTCCATACCAAGCCATAAGCCCTTAATCACTACGATTCTGACTTAGTTCATTAATTACAGAAGTTCAACTTCATCAATCTAGGGTCCACAAACCCCCAATAGCCTACTGTACACACAGCACAACTACTGTTCTACGAAATTCCAGAATATCCGGATATTCCTCGGGACCATGTCCGGATATGATATATCCGGATATTTCACTGTACATATCTGGATATACAATATCCGGATATCCAAATCCCATATCCGGATATCACATATCCGGATACTTCTCGGGCACATATCCGGATATTTCACGACAGAATGCAGAAACTGCATTTCGTGAAGATATCCTTCCAAGGTTGGGTTTTTACCGATTTTAAACACCTAAACATGCATTTCTAGGTGTGTTTGACCAACCCCAACATTAAGTTATCATCTTTTAACCTTTACATGCATCAAGGTTCCATTTTTAAGCTCAAAGACTCATGATCAAAGGTGATGAACATACCAGAAGCCAAAATAGAGGATGAAGATGCTCTATGGAGTTCACACAACAACTCCCAAGTCTGCCTCAACACTGTGCACGAAAATGCACACCAAGAAGGGTCCTTTCTTCACAAATGTTGACACTTTGGAGCCCCAAAATGGTAGAACAAAGCTCCTACCACTCAACTCTCAAAGGTCAGCTCCCCCACACCAACACACAGAGGCTGGACACACAGAAAAGACACTTATTTCCCTCTCACAATGATGATCACAAGTGTTTACAAGGAAGAGGAAGGAGGAACCAAGCAAAAGATGAAAACTTGGCTCACTAGAGATGGAGGAAGACAATGGAACAGTAGCAACTGACCAGCCACTCCAACCATTCATGTAGCAACAGAAAATACCTAGGGTTTTGGGCCAACAAGCCTATTTATAGTGGTTTAACATTAAACACACAATATTAACTTTAATTTCTACGTTTAGAATTTTAATCCCAAACTTTGGAATCTGAAACTACACATTTTTCCAAGAATTATCATATTTTTCTTATAATTTTCTGAGCACCTTTCCGGTACGCGCTTTTCAAAGCCAGTAACGGTTTCTAGCACCAGTTCTAATTATTTAGACTTGAAACTCGTTTTACAAGTCCTACATATCATTCTAGTAATTATCATGCACTTATTATAATTTTCCGGGATACTTTTTCGCTACGCATTTATACCGACTAGTAGAACCGGTATCTGCACTTTTTTTTCGAAAAGTGACTTTCAGCATTATTACTCACTTACTATAATTATTAAAGCTTCATAATAATTATTAGGGTCAATTATGGAATCATTTCTTATTTTCTCATAATTTATTAATTAAATTCCTTAATTAACGGTGCGGGTTCTTACATACCTGGTCGAAACTCGGGGTACTACCGGAGAAGCTCAACCTCACGCTCCCAAGTACACTCCTCAGGAGTTCTTCCGGTCCACTGCACTTTGACCATCAGGATGATCTTGCTCCTCAGCTGCTTCTCGCCGCGATCGAGAATCTTTTGTGGTCCGACGGGAGTCTTTAGGTTCTCCCGAACCTCCACATCATCCGGTTGCACCACGTGCGACGGATCTGCTATGTACTTCCGAAGCTGAGACACGTGAAACACGTCGTGGATGTTAGCCAGGTTCGGAGGCAAGGCAAGCCGGTAGGCAACAGGTCCTACCCTACCAAGAATCTGGTATGGCCCAATAAAGCGCGGGCTCAGCTTCCTCACTCCGAGTGCCCGTCCAACACCAGTGACAGGTGAAAGTCTCACAAACACGTGCTCACCCTCACTGAACTCCAGTCGACGATGCTTGACATCGTAGTAGCTCTTCTGACGGTTCTGCGCCTGCTTCAGCTTTTCCCTGATCATCTGGATCTGCAGGGTGGTATCTTGGACAAAGTCCAAGCCAAACAACTCACGATCCCCAACCTCAGACCAGCAGGTAGCTATGCGACACCTCCTACTGTAGAGCGCCTCGTAGGGTGCCATGCCCAGGCTAGCATGGAAACTGTTGTTATACGAAAACTCTACCAATGGAAGGTACCTATCCCATGCCGAGCCCTACTCCAACGTGCAAGCCCGCAACATGTCCTCCAAGGTCTGGATAGTCCGCTCAGTCTGTCCATCAGTCTGAGGGTGATAGTTGTACTCAGTCTCAACTGCGTACCAAAAGCTCCCTACAACGCCTCCCAGAACCGAGATGTGAACTTCGGGTCCCTATCACTAATGGTACTCTCGGGCACCCCGTGAAGCCTCACGATCTCGCGAACATAAAGCTTGGCCAACTGCTCGGTAGTGAAGCTCACCTTCACTGGAAGAAAATGGGCAGACTTTGTTAATCTGTCCACAACGACCCATATCGAGTCACAGCCAACCTGAGTTTTCGGCAAACCCACAACGAAGTCCATGGAAATGCTCTCCCATTTCCACTCTGGAATCTCAAGAGGTTGAAGTTTACCAGACGGCTTCTGGTGTTCAATCTTCACCTTCTGGCAGATCAAACACTTGGACACATACACAACTATGTCCTTCTTCATTTCTGGCCACCAGAAATTTCTCTTCAGGTCTTGGTACATCTTTGTAGCACCCGGATGAACAGTAAACTGCCCCTTATAGGCCTCCGCCATAACCTCTTCGGTCAAGGGATCTCGAGGAATCACAATACGCTTCTGAAACAATAAAAGTCCATCCTCATTCCAAGACACACCGTCTTGGTTCTTCACGTAGTCGAGACACACTCTCTGCATTTGCGCCTCTTGGATCTTCTCCATAAGCTCATTCCTGACTCTCTCAGTCTCCATCTCGAGAAGTGAACCCCCAAACAAGGTGGTCACCTTCAGATCTCGAAACTTCTCTATGAGGTCGAAGTCACCCATCGTCAAACTGGATAGACTCACGAATTTTCGACTGAAAGCATCAGCTACCACATTGGCCTTGCCAGGATGGTACTTCAACTCAAAGTCGTAGTCCTTCAGAAACTCCACCCATCTCCTCTGCCTCATGTTCGTCTCATTCTGATCAAACAAATACTTCAAGCTCTTGTGGTCACTGAACACCGCAAACTGCATGCCAAACAGGTAGTGCCTCCAAATCTTGAAAACAAACACAATCGCAGCCAACTCCAAATCATGAGTCGGGTAGTTCTCCTCATGAGGCTTCAACTGCCTCGAAGCAAAAACAACAGCTTTACCAGACTGCATCAACACACAACCCAACCCCTTTCTAGAAGCATCACAGTAGAACTCAAACTGCTCCTCAGGATCAGGAAGGATCAACACAGGTGAAAAAGTCAATCTCTCCTTCAACTCCTGAAAGCACACCTCACACTCGTGAGCCCACACAAATGGAGTCTCCTTTCGGGTAAGGCGAGTCAAAGGGAGAACCATCGTGGAGAAACCTTTGATGAACCTCTGATAGTAACCTGCCAAACCTAAGAAGCTCTTCACCTCCGTGACTGTCTTGGGCCTCTCCCAATCCAGTACGGCCTCAATCTTGTTGGGATCCACTGCAACTCCATCTGCTGAAATCGCATGCCCCAGAAACTTGACTGATTTGAGCCAAAACTCACACTTAGAAGGCTTAGCATAAAGCTTTTTCTCCTTCAGCACTTGCAGAACAATCCTCAGATGCTCCGCTTGCTCCTCCTCAGTCTTGGAGTAGATCAGAATATCATCAATGAAGACAATCACAAACTGATCCAGATACGGCTGGAAAATCCTGTTCATGTAATCCATGAACACTGCCGGCGCATTGATGAGTCCGAACGGGATCACCAAATACTCAAAGTGACTGTATCTCGAACGAAACGCGGTCTTAGGTACATCCTCCGGCTTCAACCGAATATGATGGTATCCGGACCGGAGATCAATCTTAGAATACACACAAGCATCCCTGAGCTGATCCAACAGATCATCAATCCGAGGAAGGGGATACTTGTTCTTGATTGTCACCTTGTTCAACTGCCTGTAGTCGGTGCACAAACGCATTGTCCCGTCCTTCTTCTTCACAAAGATGACCGGTGCTCCCCAAGGAGACACACTCGTCCGGATGAAATCTTTCGCCGAAAGATCCTCAATATGCTTCTTAAGCTCAGCCAACTCTGATGGCGACATCCGATATGGAGCTAAAGAAATCGGCCCCACACCAGGCAACAAGTCAATGGAGAACTCTATCTCCCGCTGTGGCGGAAACTCAGGAATCTCCTCTGGAAATACCTCGAGGAACTCCCCCACCACAGGAATGCCAGTGATATCCTCCTGTGTCCCTCTCACCAAACCTCCCAACATGACATAACCAAATGCCCCTGCTCTCAAGGCCTTCCTAGCCTGCAGCAATGAAATATATGGCGAGGAACTAGCTGTGGAATAACACGGAGACATCACAACGCGCTTTGCACAGCAATCAATCAGTGCACATATTCTAGACAACCAATCCATGCCCAGAATAATCTCAAGGTTGGCCATCGGCAATCCTATCAGATCTACCGAGAACTCACGGCCATCCCACTGAAACGCTACATCGCGATGTACAGTGGTAGAATCACAAACTTCTCCGGTGGCGGTAGCCACCCGCAACGGTGGAGAAAGCACAGACATGGGCAACTCAAGCCCCAAAGCAATCGGGGTAGCAACAAACGAATGCGTAGCCCCGGAGTCAAACAATGCATCAACAGCAATACCACCAATAGACACAGTACCTCTAACAAGGTTCGGAGCGCGGTCCGACTGCTGCCTATCCAAGGTGTACACACGCCCAACAGAAGGTGGCACTGTAGGTGCCGAAGTAGAAGCCATCGGAACCATCTGCAAAGGAACTGCCTGAAGAACTGCAGCTCTCGCCGTCGACGACGGACAGTCTCTAGTGAAGTGGCCCTCCTTGCCACACTGGAAACAAACCAACTGCCCCGAAGCACAACGTCCCACATGCTCCTTTCCGCACCCCGCACATCTCGGAGTGGAAGGAGGCCTAGCAAAACTCCCCTGCTGTGAAGCAGTCCTCTTGAACTGACCAGGCGCTTGCCTAGTAGCCAACTGTTTACCCTTGCCCTTCCCAGCAAACCTCTTGTCCTTCCAGGACGTAGAAACAGGAGTGGAACCAACAGTCCCTTTGGTCTCGTCGACCTTGGCCCTCTTGGCCTTACTCGCTATGCAGACATCCTCAATGTCCTTACACTGCTGAACCAGTGTACCAAAGTCTCTCGAAGCAGCTCCAGCTAAATGCTCAACAATCACCTCACTAAGTCCCCTACGGAACTTAGCAGCCAGAAACATCGGAGTAGGAGGAACCATCCTGAAGTGTGCAAACTTTACCAGCTCATTAAACTTGGCCAAGTACTTGTCAACAGACATCGAGCCCTGAACCAATCTATCAAACTCCCCCTGCTTCCTCTCTTGCGCATCATAGGGAAAGTATCTGCCCAAGAAACACTCATCGAAGAATGGCCATGTCAAAACACGACCCTGCATCTCATAAGCACGAGAGGTGTTCGTCCACCACTCATGGGCATCGCCCTCCAGCATTTAAGTCGAGAACATCAGCTTCTGCGGATCTGTACACTGCATGACCCGAAATATCTTGTCCAGCGACTCCAGCCATCTCGCAGCAGCAATAGGATCCAAAGACCCCTCAAACACAGGTGGCTTATGCTTCCTGAAAGCATTCAGCTGGCGGTCTATCACATCACGATCCTCAGCAGCTCTACCAGAGTCTCCCTCGTCTCAGCGACATGAGCAGCACTGCCAATGTTACTCAGGCTCTCATCCTGAACACTAGGTGGAGGCAGCGACGGTGGTGGCGGTGGTGTCTGGCCTACAGCAGGACCAGCCCTCATCTCCTCCAACATGACTCTCATCATCGTCATGTTCGCCATCCTGTTCGCCTCGAGGACATCCTCAGTGGTCCTTCGGTTCGCTTCACGAACCTCTTCTGCGGCTATCCGGTTCGCCTCGTGAACAGCATCCATCATTGCCGTGTTGGCCAATCTAGTGGCCTCCTGATCGGCTAACCTAGCCGCCTGCATCTCAGCTAATGCAGTCATGATAGGATCGGGTTGATCCTCAGAAGTCTCTCGTGTTCTCCCGGACCTTACCATGACTCTGCACAAGTTACACAAATTATGAGTTGATCAGGCCCACGCAGTGTGATTACATATGCATTATCATAATAAAATTCCACTGAGTAAACACACAAGACAGACACAACCAAACATCCTAGCTATTGCAATACATACAGGCTTTTCCCTCGAACCATTGCTCTGATACCATAAATGTAACTCCCCGTATATATCCGGTAATGTTATCATAATATCGTATTAAGCTGCGCTTAATTAAAAATTGCGAAATATCTTTTTCTTTTCAATTATGATGTCATTATTCATTACCAGCTTGATTAATTAACCATTTTCAAAATATTGGCTGTATGTAATTGCAATAAAATAGCTAACTGAAATACCTCATAAGATAGATAATAAAAGTGTGGCTCTAGTCACGGAACTACAACAACGTAGACCGGACCATCTAACAGTTTATACAACTCCAATCTAGAAGTACTAACATAAAGTGTCATGGACAATCCCCATGCTCACTCGAATAAGGCAACACGCCCAACATCAGTCTCACAACAACATAATCATAAATAGCGGAAAACATAAACAACATCCAAATCCAGTCATGGCAGCAATACAACATAATATCATCAACTAAGCTTTGGCCTCCTGCCGCCAGAGGCATCAGTCACCAAACTACCGGAACCTGAAATAAGCATTCCCCAAACGTGGGGTGAGATCTCTAAACAAGAAATCTCAGTAAGACAAGGGGTCCTCAAGGATCTTCCACCCCAAGCTCACTTACATGTGCAATATAAGTTTAAAAGCAGTTCATCAATATCATTTCTAAAACAGTGTAATGCAGCATATAATCATGTCATGTGTGTCAATACTATTTTACTGGCCAGAGAAATGTAGGATTTATATACATCTAATACCCACAAATAGTGCAAGACGCTACTTGCATCCACCCCGGATCACCATTTTGTATGACGCTACATACTCAGGCTTACCGTCAAGATGGAACAACACATGCATATTAAAAGCCATTACACATAAAGCTCAACAGCATTTCAAATATTCAAAGCATGTAACACAGCATGCATATAACCACACCCCCATTGGACATGGTGGAACCACAACATGGCTAAACCGAGGACACGAAAGCTTACCTTGCAAGCTAACTCCCAAAGCCAAGTGTAACACCCCGTATATATCCGATAATGTTATCATAATATCGTATTAAGCTGCGCTTAATTAAAATGCGGAATTACTTTTTCTTTTCAATTATGATGCCATTAACATTACCAATCTTGCTTAACAATCAATTAATAAAACATCGCCGTATGTAATTGCAATAAAACAGCTAACTGAAATACCTCATAACATAGATAATATAAGAGTGGCTCTAGTCACGGAACTACAACAACGTAGACCGGACCATCTAACAGTTTATACAACTCCAAATCATGAAGTACTAACAGAAAGTGTCATGGACAATCCCCATGCTCACTCAAATAAGGCAACATGCCCAACATCAGTCTCAACAACAACATATCATAAATAGCGGAAAACATAAACAGCATCCAAATCCAGTCATGCTAACATATAAGCAGAAACAACATAATCAGCTAAGCTCCGGCCTCCTGCCGCCTGAGGCATCAGTACCCATACTACCTGATCCTGAAATAAGCATTCCCCAAACGTGGGGTAAGATCTCTAATCTAGAAATCTCAGTAAGTCAGTGAGTCCTCAAGGATCTTCCACCCCAAGCTCACTTACATGTGCAATATAAGTTCAAAAGCAGTTTATCATTTATCATTTTAAAACAATGCAATGCAGCAGATAATCATGCCATGTGTGTCAATACTAATCTACTGGCCAGAGACAGTGCAGGTATACGTCTATCACCTACACACCGTGCAAGTACCACTTGCATTCACCCCGGTACACCGTCTTGTATGGCGCTACATACTCATGCTTCCCGTCAAGATGAAACAACACATGCATATTAAAAGCCATTACATGTAAAGTTCAATCAACATATCAAATATCCAAAAGCATGTACACAGCATGCATAAACCATACCCCCATGGGACATGGTGGAACCACAACATGGCTAAACCGAGGACACGAAAGCTTACCTTGCAAGCTAACTCCAAAAGCCAAGAGTCCACAGCTCAAAGTCCAAACACAGCAGATTCACAATCTGTTATGGACCAACAATACATCAATGTTAAGTAGTAATTTTTCGAAAGAAAGAGTTATCGTTCTCAGGGAACGGTTTGTTTAGTTTTCCTTTTTTAATTCCTATTTCTAATTTCTTGAAATTAAGTGATCAATCTTTTAAAACTAAGAAAAGACTAAATCAAACAAGGTATTTATCAGATTTGTATTAAACAAAATTAACAGAGGAATATCTAATCACAAATGTATCAATTATAAGGTTCTGGAATTCTTTGAATCATGGATGAAGGAAAAATTTCGCATTCCTACGTTTTATAACTGCTACGGCACTTTTAGTATCAGAATTCGAATTACTATGGCTATTTTATCTGAAACTTCCCAGTTCTAGATTTTAATCTTTAGAAGGATCTTTTCCCAAAGTCTTCTAAATCTTCAAAAATTATATCAAAGACCTCCTTGGGTTATCCCTAACCTCAAGGGTTCAATTAACAAGGGTCATAACCTGATTTCCCAATCACAGTTATGCAAAATATATTCAAGATCCATTCCCATGGTGTTCTTGAACTTAAAATCAAAATCTTGCTAATCAAATGAAACTAAAGCAAACCATCACAGTATTCAGAAAAATAAAAGATCACCCAATCATCGTGAATCCCAGAAAAAGAAACTTAGAAATTCATATTAACAAATGAAAAGCTTAGAAAAGGAAAATGAAGAACCAAAGCTTGCATGTAGTTGAGTCTTGGATCCCTCCAAGAAAGAAGTTTCACGCTTGCTCTTGATGTGAGAATTTGAAGAACAAAGACTCGAACTTAACAAAAAGTAAAGAGCAGAAAAGAAATTCTGGAATTGAAAACTAAAACTTTACAGGAGAGTGCTTAGTCTATATCTCTGTATCTAAGACTCCTATTTAAAACTAAAAATAACCATTGATCCAAAGTTTCATTGCTGTTCATCTATGCCTGTCCTCATCCAACGGTCCAACTCTCTCTTTTTCTTCACTTCCAAAAAGTAACTCATATGGCTCTCTAACTGCAGTAAAAATAGTAAAAGAGGATAGTAAATCATCAAATTATCTCTTTCTCTCTCTTTTACCTTATTGGGCTGATTGGTACTCATTTGGCCCATTACTTTGCACTTATAACTAGTCTTTAGCTCAAATATTGTAAAAACAAAGCCATTAAAATAATCATAATTTATAGCTAACAATCAACAACATGCACCACAAGCATACAATATTAAGACAACGCCTTTCCTTACGTTTTACGTCTTAAGGCTCCATTCCAAGCCATAAGTCCTTAATCACTTAATTCTGACTTAGTTCATTAATTACAGAAGTTCAACTTCATCACTCTAGGGTCCACAAACCCCTCAATAGCCTTCTGTACACACAGCACAACTACTGTTCTACGAAATCCCAGAATATCCGAATATTCCTCGGGACCATATCCGGATATGCAATATCCGGATATCTCACTGGACGTATCCGGATATGCAATATCCGGATATCCAGAATCCCATATCCGGATACCTAGTATCCGGATACTCAAAACCCATATCCGGATATCACATATCCGGATATTAATCGGGCACATATCCGGATATTTCACGACAGAATGCAGAAAATGCATTTCGTGAAGATATCCTTCCAAGGTTCCATTTTTAACACTTAATTACGTTAAAACATGCATCTTTATACTGATTAAGGTCCACACCCCAGTTGGTTACTTGATTAACCCTTTAAACATGCAAAGATCACACCTTTAACCCATCAAAACACAAGCTCAAGGTAGGTACAACTCACCAAAGCTCAAAACAGAGGTTGGAGGTGCTCTTGGAGCTCACAACCAGCTCCCAAACTCTGACTTGGAGGAGTGCACGAAAATGCACAACAAGGTAGCTCCTTTCTTCCCAAAGATGCCCACTTGGAGCTTCAACAACCAAGAACAAAACCTCTACACTCCAACCTACTATCTCAGCCCCCTCACAAGCCCAACACAGCCACCAACACTCAGAAAGAGACCAACAAAGCAGTCTCAAAGCTAGCACTCACCCTCACCAAGTGTTTAGAAAGAAGGAACAATCATCAAAGGTGATAACTTGGCCAAGAAATGAAGGGAAGAACAATGGAGCACTATTCTGGTCAGCCTCCACCAACACTCACGCTGGAAATTCTGTTTTCTAGGGCTATGTGCCCTTAAAATGGGTATTTATAGCCCAAGCCACTTAAACACACAATATTAACTTTAATTTCTACGCTTAGCATTTTAATCCCAAACTTTGGATTATGAAACTACATAATTTTCTAAGATTTATCATATTTTTCTTATAATTTTCTGAGCACTTTTCCGGTACGCGCTTTTCCAAGCCAGTACCGGTTTCCAGCACCAGTTCTCATTATCTGGACTTGAAACTCGTTTTACAAGTCCTACATATTATTCTAGTAATTATCATGCACTTACATTAATTTTCCGGGATACTTTTTCGGCACGCATTTACACCGACTAGCAGAACCGGTATCTGCACTTTTCTTCCGAAAAGCGACTTTTAGCATTCTTAATCACTTATTACGATTATTAAGCCTCATAAATAATTATTAGGGTCAATTATGGAATCATTTCCTATTTTCTCCTAATTTATTAATTAAATTCCTTAATTAACGGTGCGGGTTCTTACATTCACCCCACCTTTTTAAGATTTTGACCTCAAAATCAGAAACATACCTGGTCGAAACTCGGGGTACTGCCGGAGAAGCTCGTCCTCTCGCTCCCAAGTACACTCCTTAGGAGTCCTTCCGGTCCACTGCACCTTGACCATCGGAATGATCTTGCTCCTCAACTGCTTCTCGCCACGATCGAGAATCTTTAGTGGTCCTACGGGAGTCTTTAAGTTCTCCCGAACTTCCACATCATCCGGTTGCACCACGTGCGAAGGGTCTGCTATGTACCTCCGAAGCTGAGACACGTGAAACACGTCGTGGATGTCCAAGAATCTGGTATGGCCCAATAAAGTGCGGGCTCAGCTTCCTCACTCCGAGTGCCCGTCCAACACCGGTGACAGGTGAAAGTCTCACAAACACGTGCTCACCCTCACTGAACTCCAGTGGTCGATGCTTGACATCGTAGTAGCTCCTCTGACGATTCTGCGCCTGCTTCAGCTTTTCCCTGATCATCTGGATCTGCAGGGTGGTATCTTGGACAAAATCCAAGCCAAACAACTCACGATCCCCAACCTCCGACCAGCAGGTAGGTGTACGACACCTCCTACCGTAGAGCTCCTCGTAATGTGCCATGCCCAGGCTAGCATGAAAACTGTTGTTATACGAAAACTCGACCAATGGAAGGTACCTATCCCATGCCGAGCCCTGCTCTAACGTGCAAGCCCGCAACATGTCCTCCAAGGTCTGGATAGTCCGCTCAGTCTGTCCATCAGTCTGAGGGTGATAGGCGGTACTCACTCTCAACTGCGTACCAAAAGCTCCCTGCAGCGCCTCCCAGAACCGAGATGTGAACTTCGGGTCCCTATCACTGATGATACTCACGGGCACCCCGTGAAGCCTCACAATCTCGCGAACATACAATCTGGCCAACTGCTCTGTAGAGAAGCTCACCTTCACTGGAAGAAAATGGGCAGACTTCGTCAGTCTGTCCACAATGACCCATATCGAGTCACAGCCAACCTGAGTCTTCGGCAAACCCACAACGAAGTCCATGGAAATGCTCTCCCATTTCCACTCTGGAATCTCAAGAGGCTGAAGTTCACCAGACGGCTTCTGGTGTTCAATCTTCACTTTCTGGCAAACCAAACACTTGGACACAAAGATGGCAACATCTTTCTTCATACCCGGCCACCAGAAGTTCTTCTTCAAGTCTTGATACATCTTAGTAGCACCAGGGTGGATAGAAAACTGACCCTTATGGCCTTCTGCCATAACTTCTTCGGTCAACGGACCTCGAGGAACCACAATCCTCCGCTGGAACAAAAGCAATCCATCGTCATTCCAAGACACACCGTCTTGGTTCTTCACATAATCCAGACACTCTCTCTGAACTTGTGCCTCTTTAATCTTTTCAACTGCCTGTAGTCGGTGCACAATCGCATTGTCCCGTCCTTCTTCTTCACGAAGATGACCGGTGCTCCCCAAGGAGACACACTCTGTCTAATGAAATCTTTCGTCGAAAGATCCTCAATATTCTTCTTCAGCTCAGCCAACTCCGGTGGCGACATCCGATAAGGAGCTAAAGAAATCGGCCCCACACCGGGCAACAAGTCAATGGAGAACTCTATCTCCCGCTGTGGCGGAAACTCAGGAATCTCCTCAGGAAACACCTCAAGGAACTACCCCACCACAGGAATGCCAGTGATATCCTCCTGTGTCCCACTCACCAAACCACCCAACATGACATAACCCAATGCCCCTGCTCGCAGCGCTCTCCTGGCCTGCAGCAGTGAAATGTATGGCGAGGAACTAGATATGGAATCACACGGAGACATCACCACGCGCTTTGCACAGCATGACTCTGCACAAGTTACACAAATTATGAGTTGATCAGGCCCACACAATGTGATCACATATACAGCATCATAATAAATTCGACGGAGTAAACACAAAGACAGACACAACCAAGCAACCTAGCAATTGCAATACATACAGGCTTTTCCCTCGAACCATTGCTCTGATACCATAAATGTAACACCCCGTATATATATATATATATATATATATATATATATATATATATATATATATATATATATATATATATATATATATATATATACGGGGTGTTACACCAAGAGTCCACAGCTCAAAGTCCAAACACAGCAGATTCACAATCTATTATGGACCAATACTATATCAATAATAATGCACCACAAGCATATAACTTAAACGCCTTTCCTTACGTTTTACGTCTTAAGGCTCCTTAGCAAGCCATAAGCCCTTAATCACTACGATTTTGACTTAGTTCATTAATTACAGAAGTTCAACTTCATCAATATAGGGTCCACAAACCCCCAATAGCCTACTGTACACACAACACAGCTACTGTTCTACGAAATCCCAGAATATTCGGATATTCCTCGGGACCATATCCGGATATGATATATCCGGATATTTCACTGTACATATCCGGATATACAATATCCGGATATCCAAATCCCATATCCGGATACTTCTCGGGCACATATCCGGATATTTCACGACAACATGCAGAAACTGCATTTCGTGAAGATATCCTTCCAAGGTTGGGTTTTTACCGATTTTAAACACCTAAACATGCATTTCTAGGTGTGTTTGACCAACCCCAACATTAAGTTATCATCTTTTAACCTTTACATGCATCAAGGTTCCATTTTTAAGCTTAAAAACTCATGATCAAAGGTGATGAACATACCACAAGCCAAAATAGAGGATGGAGATGCTCTATGGAGTTCACACAACAACACCCAAGTCTGCGTCAACACTGTGCACGAAAATGCACACCAAGAAGGGTCCTTTCTTCACAAAGGTTGACACTTTGGAGCCCCAAAATGGTAGAACAAAGCTCCTACCACTCAACTCTCAAAGGTCAGCTCCCCCACACCAACACACAGAGGCTGGACACACAGAAAAGACACCCATTTCCCTCTCACAATGATGATCACAAGTGTTTACAAGGAAGAGGAAGGAGGAACCAAGCAAAAGATGAAAACTTGGCTCACTAGAGATGGAGGAAGACAATGGAACAGTAGCAACTGACCAGCCACTCCAACCATTCACGTTGCAACAGAAAATACCTAGGGTTTTGGGCCAACAAGCCTATTTATAGTGGTTTAACATTAAACACACAGTATTAACTTTAATTTCTACGCTTAGCATTTTAATCCCAAAATTTGGAATCTGAAACTACACATTTTTCCAAGAATTATCATATTTTTCTTATAATTTTCTGAGCACCTTTCCGGTACGCGCTTTTCAAAGCCAGTACCAGTTTCTAGCACCAGTTCTCATTATTTGGACTTGAAACTCGTTTTACAAGTCCTACATATCATTCTAGTAATTATCATGCACTTATTATAATTTTCCGGGATACTTTTTTAGTACGCATTTATAACGACTAGCAGAACCAGTATCTGCACTTTTCTTCCGAAAAGCAACTTTCAGCATTATTACTCACTTACTATAATTATTAAAGCCTCATAATAATTATTAGGGTCAATTATGGAATTATTTCCTATTTTCTCATAATTTATTAATTAAATTCCTTAATTAACGGTGCGGGTTCTTACAACAGGCAGCTTAACAAGGTGACAATCAAGAACAAGTATCCCCTCCCTCAGATTGATGATCTGTTGGATCAGCTCAGGGGTGCTTGCGTGTATTCGAAGATTGATCTCCGGTCCGAATACCATCAGATTCGGGTGAAGCCGGAGGATGTCGCTAAGACCACATTTCGTTTGAGATACGGTCATTTTGAGTATTTGGTGATTCCGTTTGGACTCACCAATGCACCTGCTGTGTTCATGGATTACATGAACCAGATTTTCCACACGTACCTGGATCAATTTGTGATCGGCTTCATTGACAATATTTTGATTTACTCCAAGACGGAGGAGGAGCATGTGGAGCATTTGAGAATTGTTCTGCAAGTACTGAAGGAGAAGAAGTTGTATGCGAAGCCTTCCAAGTGTGTGTTTTGGCTTAAGTCTGTGAAGTTTCTTGGGCATGTTATTTCTGCTGAAGGAGTTGCAGTGGATCCGAACAAGATCGAGGCCGTACTGGATTGGGAAAGGTCCAAGACAGTTACGGAAGTAAGGAGCTTTCTGGGTTTGGCAGGTTACTATCGGAGGTTCATCAAGGGATTCTCCACCATGGTTTTTCCATTGACTCACCTTACCCGGAAGGAGACTCTATTTGTATGGACTCACGAGTGTGAGGTTTGTTTTCAGGAGTTGAAGGAGAGACTGACTACTGCACCTGTGTTGGTCCTTCCTGATCTTGCGCTTGAGATTGAGCTTTACACCAACGCCTCCGAGAAGGGGATAGGTTGTGTTTTGATGCAGTTGGGCAAAGTGATTGCCTATGCTTCGAGGCAGTTGAAACCTCATGAGGAGAACTACCCTACTCATGACTTGGAGTTGGCTGCTATTGTGTTTGCTTTCAAGATTTGGAGGCATTATCTTTTTGGTTTGAAGTTTGTGGTGTTCAGTGACCACAAGAGTTTGAAGTATCTCTTCGACCAGAAAGAGCTGAACATGAGGCAGAGGAGATGGATGGAGTTCATAAAGGACTACGACTTCGAGCTGAGGTATCATCCTGGCAAGGCCAATGTGGTAGCTGATGCTTTAAGTCGAAAATCCAGTAGCTCATCCAGTTTGTTACTTGGTAACTTTGATGTGGTTGAGAAGTTCCGAAACCTGGCAGTGACCGCTCCGTGTGGGAGTGCACTTCTCGAGATGGAAGCAGCAGATGTCGTGAACGAGCTGTTAGAAAAGATCAAAGAAGCACAAGTTCAGAGAGAGTGTTTGGATTATGTGAAGAACCAAGACGGTGTGTCTTGGAATGATGATGAGCTCCTTTTGTTTCAGCAGAGGATCGTGATTCCTCGAGGTCCGTTGACCGATGAGGTTATGGCAGAGGCCCATAAGGGCCAATTTTCTATCCACCCTGGTGCTACTAAGATGTATCAAGACCTGAAGAAGAACTTCTGGTGGCCGGGCATGAAGAAAGATGTTGTTGTCTTTGTGTCCAAGTGTTTGGTTTGCCAAAAGGTGAAGATTGAACATCAGAGACCGTCTGGTGAACTTCAACCTCTTGAAGTACCACAGTGGAAGTGGGAAGGTATTTGCATGGACTTCGTGGTGGGATTGCCAAAGACTCAGGCGGGTTATGACTCTATTTGGGTCACTGTGGACAGACTGACAAAGTATGCCCATTTTCTTCCAGTGAAGGTGAGCTTCACTACAGAGCAGTCGGCCAAGGTTTATGTTCGCGAGATTGTGAGGCTTCACAGGGTGCCCGAGAGTATCATTAGTGATAGAGACCCGAAGTTCACATCTCGGTTCTGGGAGGCGCTGCAGGAGGCTTTTGGTACGCAGTTGAGATTGAGTACCGCCTATCACCCTCAGACTGATGGACAGACTGAGAGGACCATCCAGACCTTGGAGGACATGTTGCGAGCTTGCACGTTAGAGCAAGGCTCGGCATGGGATATGTACCTTCCGTTGAATGAGTTTTCTTACAACAACAGCTTTCATGCTAGCCTGGGCATGGCGCCCTACGAAGCACTGTATGGTAGGAGGTGTCAGACTCCTACTTGTTGGTCTGAGGTTGGGGACAAGGAGCTTTTTGGCTTGGACTTTGTCTAAGATACCACCTTGCAGATCCAGATCATCCGTGAAAAGTTGAAGCAGACGCAAAATCGTTAGAAGAGCTACTATGATATCAAGCATCGTCTACTGGAGCTCAGTGGGGGTGAGCACGTGTTTGTGAGACTTTCACCTGTCACCGGTGTTGGTCGGGCACTCAGAGTGAGGATGCTGAGCCCGCGATATTTTGGGCCATACCAGATCCTTGGTAAAGTAGGACCTGTTGCCTACCGGCTTGCCTTGTGTAACACCCAGTGTATACTCGGAATATTAACATTACATCGTATTAAGCGGTGCTTAATTAAAAATTGCGGAATATTCTTTTTCTTTTCAATTATGACGTCATTATCAATTACCAACTTGATTACTTAATCAATTTCATAAAATATCGCCTGTATGTAAATTGCAATAAGACATCTACTGAAATACCTCAATATATAAATAAAGTGTGTATCTAAATCACGGTATTACATCTCGTAATTCGGACAATATCCTGATACATTATTACAACTTCAAAAGGCGCAAGACATAAACGAGACATAACAATACTATGTGTCATGGACAATCCCCATGCTAACCAAATAAGCATAGTAAACAACAAGTCTCAACATAAAACTCCATAAACATAACTGAAGCTATAAGCATAAACAACATGCAAATCCAGCATCCAATCATGGCAGCATAATATAACAGCAATCTAACTCAGCTCCGGCCTCCCGCCGCCTGAGGTCTCAACATTACCTGACCCTGAAATAAGCATTCCCCAAACGTGGGGTGAGATCTCTAAACAAGAAATCTCAGTAAGACAAGGGGTCCTCAAGGATCTTCCACCCCAAGCTCACTTACATGTGCAATATAAGTTCTAAAAGCATTTATATCATTATCAGTTCCAAAACTATGTAGTGCAACAGATATCTATGGCATGTGTGTAATCACTATCTACTGGCCAGAGAAATGTAGGAATACGTCTATTCCCTACATGTAGTACAAGGAACACCGCTTGCACCTCACCCACAGCCTCACCCTCTTGTATGTTCTACATACTCAGGCTTACCGTATAGGTGGAACACCTCCATGCATATCAACAAGGCACTAACATATAATAGCTCAACAACATTTCCAAAACATCAAAAGCATGTAACACAGCATGCATATACCATATCCCCATGGGACATGGTGGAACCACAACATGGCTAAACCGAGGACACGAAAGCTTACCTCTAAGCTAGCTATCCAAGCCAAGAGTCCACACAAGCTCAAAGTCCAAACAGAGCAGAATCACAATCTGTTTTAGACCAACAATTATATTAATATTCACATTCTAATATTTACAATGTTTAACTAGACATCTTGAGATTTCCAACAATATACTTTGTGTCTCAATCGGAGTTGTATAACTCCGGTTATGATTTACGCAAGGAGACTGCTGCAAACGGAATTTCCAGCAACCAAAACGCGACATAAACTAGACACTGCGATCAAATCACTGATCTAATGGCTAATAAATTTTACAGAGTTGTAACCCTAAGTGTTAGCTTCACATAGGTCCAAACCTCACTCAATTTAGAGCTCTGTAGCTCGAGATATCTCAATTTTACTAAACTAGGTCGTTGCTGACACATTTGCACAAAACTGGTTTCTGGTCATTTTCACAGGTGGTAATCGATTACCAAGTACTGGTAATCGATTACTGCACATGGTAATCGATTACCACCAGCAAGGTAATCGATTACCACACATGGTAACCGATTACCAATCAAAAGTAATCGATTACCACGCGGGCAGAACAGCATTATGCAGATTTTTTCTGCATAATCCGAAGCCAAATTGCCATCCCATGACCCAAGGTCCGGTCCTGACCCAAAACAGAAGTTCAATACCACATTTTAGACTTAGATTAACAACCTTAAGCTTGAAAGATTAAAGTTAACTCATTTTCTAACATAAACCAGCCATTTTCATGAAAATTCAAAGGAAAGTTCAAGGTATACCAATGGAGGTTCAAACTTAGCCACAAGGAAGGCTCCTGGAGCTCTCCAACAAGGTTCAAAGATTCTGACTTGAACACAAAATGGAAATGCCAACAAAGCTTGGCCCTTTCTTCACAAAGAAAGCTCCTTGGAGCTCAAAATGCCATTACAATGGCTCAACAACTCCAACCTCCAAAGTCAGCACCAAAAGCACCCCAAAACAACCCACCAACTCAGAAACCAAGCCTCTCACACAACCCCAACACAACCACAAGGTGTTTACAAGGAACAATCAAGAGAAAAGATGATCATTTGGTGGTTTCTCATGATGAAATGGTGAAGACAAGCCAAAGAAGCACCAAGTCAGCAATAGAATAGTGTAAACTGATCAGCCCCCAAAGGTGTTCACGTAGGAATGAGGTTCTAGGGTTTTGTGCCCACTAATGAGTGTATTTATAGCCAAAACCCACTTAAACTCACTGTATTAACTTTAATTGCTACGTTTAGCATTTTAATCCCAAACTTTAGATTCTGAAACTACATAATTTTCTAAGATTTATCATATTTTTCTTATGATTTTCTGAGCAACTTTCTGGTACGCGCTTTTCAAAGCCAGTACCGGTTTCTAGCACCAGTTCTCATTATTTGGACTTGAAACTCGTTTTACAAGTCCTACATGTTATTCTAGTAATTATCATGTACTTACTTTAATTTTCTGGGATACTTTTTCGGTATGCATTTATACCGACTAGCAGAACCGGTATCTGCACTTTTCTTCCGAAAAGCGACTTTCAGCATTCTTAATCACTTATCATAATTATTAAAGCCTCTTAATAATTATTAGGGTTAATTATGGAATCATTTCCTATTTTCACATAATTAATTAATTAAATACCTTAATTAACGGTGCGGGTTCTTACACCTTGCCTCCGAACTTGGCTAAAATCTACGACGTGTTTCACGTGTCTCAGCTTCGGAAGTACATAGCAGATCTGTCGCACGTGGTGCAACCTGATGATGTGGAGGTTCGGGAGAACCTGAAAACTCCCGTCGGACCACTAAAGATTCTCGATCGTGGCGAGAAGCAGCTGGGGAGCAAGATCATTCTGATGGTCAAAGTGCAGTGGACCGGAAGAACTCCTGAGGAGTGTACTTGGGAGCGTGAGGACGAGCTTCTCCGGCAGTACCCCGAGTTTCGAGCAGGTATGTTTTATGATTTTGAGAACAAAATCCTAAAAAGGTGGGGTGAATGTAAGAACCCGTACCGTTAATTAAGGAAATTAAATAATTAATTATGTTAAATTAGGAAATGATTCCATAATTGACCCTAATAGTTATTAAGAGGCTTTAATAATTATGATAAGTGATTCAGAATGCTGAAAGTCGCTTTTCGGATGAAAAGTGCAGATACCGGTTTTGCTAGTCGGTATAAATGCGTACCGAAAAAGTATCCCGGGAAATTATAATAAGTGCATAATAATTACTAGAATAATATGTAGGACATGTAAAATGAGTTTCAAGTCAAAATAATGAGAACTGGTGCCAGAAAGTGATACTGGCTATGAAAAGCGAGTACCGGAAAGGTGCTCCGAAAAATATAATAAAAATATGATAATTCTTGTAAAATTGAGTAGGTTAAGAATCCAAAGTTTGGGTTTAAAATGATAAGTGTAGCAATTAAAGTTAATACTGTGTGTTTTTTTTTAAGGTGGCTATTTATATGGATTTTAGGCACAAAACCCTAGGCCATACACTCTTGTACGTGGTTACCTTGGAGGCTGATCAATTTTGCACTGTTCTATTGCTCTCTTCCCTCTTGTGTGAGCCTTGTGACCTTCTATCTCTTTGATACCTCTTCCTAAACACTTGGTCTTAAATATGTGAGCTTGGTGAGCAGGAAAGGGTCACCTTTCTGAGTTAGAGAACCTGTGTGAGGGAGGTTGAGCTACTGAGTTTTGTGTTTGAGGGGTGGGAGTCTCATTCTTGGCACTTGGTGCTTCAAGAAGCTTCTTTTGGTGAGAAAGGACCAACCTTCAACCTTCTTTTTCGTTTCTTGAAGAAGTCAGAACCTTGGAGTTGTCTTGTGAGCTAAAAGAGCACCCTTTGTTGCCTGGTTGAGCTTGCGTGAGTTGTTCAACCCATGATCTTGAGTTCTTTTTCTTAAAAATGGAACCTTGATGCATGTAAAGGTTAAAAGATGATAACTTAATGTTGGGAAATGCTTAACACACTTAGAAATACATGCTTAAGTGTCTAAAATCAGTAAAAACCCAACCTTGGAAGGATATTTTCGCGAAATGCAGAAACTGCATTCTGTCGCAAAATATCCGGATATTGATATCCGAATATTGATATCCGGATATGGGAATCTGGATATCCGGATATTGATATCTGGATATTGCCAGATGGATATCCGGATATTCTGGGATTTCGAAGAACAGTAGCTGTGCTGTGTGTACAGAAGGCTATTGGGGGGTTTTTGGACCCTAGATTGATGAAGTTGAACTTCTGTAATTAATGAACTAAGTCAGAATCATGTGATTAAGGGCTTGTGGCTTCATTGGAAGCCTTAAGATGTAAATCGTTAAAGGAGAACATAGTCTTTATGTTAATGCTTTTGAGCTATGTATGTTGATATATTGGCTGGTCCTAATCAGATTGTGATTTGCTGTGTGTTGGACTTGAGCTGTGAGGACTCTTGGCATTGGATAGTGAGCTTGCAAGGTAAGCTTTCGTGTCCTCGGTTTAGCCATGTTGTGGTTCCACCATGTCCCATGGGGATATGGTTATATGCATGCTGTGTTACATGTTTTTGATGTTTTGGAAATGCTATTGAGCTGTTATATGCTAGTGCCTTTATGATATGCATGTGGTGTTCCACTTATACGATAAGCCTGAGTATGTGGTACATATAAGATGGTGAGGCTGTGGGTGAGGTGCAAGCGGTGTTCCTTGTACTACATGAAGGTATAGACGTATTCCTGCATTTCTCTGGCCAGTAGAATAGTGATAAACACACATGGCATGAATATCTGTTGCACTGCATAGTTTTGGAACTAATATTGATATAAATGCTTTTAGAACTTATATTGCACATGTAAGTGAGCTTGGGGTGAAAGATCCTTGAGGACCCCTTGTCTTACTGAGATTTCTTGTTTAGAGATCTCACCCCACGTTTGGGCAATGCTTATTTCAGGTTCGGGTAATGTTGAGACCTCAGGCGGCAGGAGGCCGGAGCTGTGTTAGATATTGATGTTATTATATGCTGACTTGTTGGATGCTGGATATGCATGTTGCTTTTATTCTTTGAGCTTCATTTTATGTTTATGATTATCTTGTTGAGACGCTGTTGATTTGGTGAGCATGGGGATTGTCCATGACACATAGACTAGTTATGTCTTAGTTTGTTTTGGAGTTGTAATAATGTATCAGGATATTGTCCAGACTACGTGATGTAGATCTGTGATTTAGATACTCACTTTATTTATATATTGAGGTATTTCAGTATATGTCTTATTGCAATTTACATTCAGGCGATATTTTATGAAATTGATTAAGTAATCAAGTTGGTAATTGATAATGACGTCATAATTGAAAAGAAAAAGAATATTCCGCATTTTTAATTAAGCGTAGCTTAATACGATGTAATGATAACACTACCGGATATATACGGGGTGTTACACAGCGCCTCCCAAAATTGAGATGTGAACTTCGGGTCCCTATCACTAATTATACTTTCGGGCACCCCGTGAAGCCTCACAATCTCGCGAACATACAGTTTGGCCAACTGCTCAGTAGTGAAGCTTACCTTCACTGGAAGAAAATGGGCAGACTTCGTCAGTCAGACCACAATGACCCAGATAGAGTCGCAACCAACCTGAGTCTTCGGCAAACCCACCACGAAGTCTATGGAAATGCTCTCCCATTTCCATTCCGGAATCTCTAGAGGTTGAAGTTTACCAGACGGCTTCTGGTGTTCTATCTTCACCTTCTAGAAAATCAAACACTTGGACACATACACAACTATATCTTTCTTCATACCCGGCCACCAGAAACCTCTCTTCAAGTCCTGATACATCTTCGTAGCACCAAGGTGTAAAGTGAACTGGCCCTTATGGGCCTCTGCCATAACCTCTTCGGTCCAAGGACCTCGGGGGAACCACAATCCTTTTTTGGAACAACAACAACCCATCCTTATTCCAAGACACACCGTCTTGGTTCTTCACGTACTCCAGGCACTCTCTCTGCACTTGCGCCTCTTGGGTCTTCTCCATAAGCTCATTCTTGACTCTCACAGTCTCCATCTCGAGAAGTGCACCCCCAAACAAGGAAGTCACCGACAGATCTCGAAACTTCTCGATAACATCAAAGTCACCAATCGACAACTGGATAAACTTACGGATTTCCGACTCAGAGCATCAGCCACCACAATGGCCTTGCCAGGATGATACTTCAACTCAAAGTCATAGTCCTTCAGGAATTCCATCCATCTCCTTTGCCTCATGTTAAACTCCTTCTGATCAAACAAGTACTTCAAGCTCTTGTGGTCGCTGAACACCGCAAACTGCATACCAAACAGATAATGCCTCCAAATCTTGAAAGCAAAAACAATCGCAGCCAACTCCAAATCATGAGTCAGGTAGCTCTCCTCATGAGGCTTTAACTGCCTCGAAGCATAAGCGACAACTCTACCGGTCTGCATCAAAACACAGCCCAGCCCCTTTCCAGAAGCATCACAGTAAAGCTCAACCTGTTAATCAGGATCATGAAGGATCAACACAGGTGCGGTAGTCAATCTCTCCTTCAACTCCTGAAAGCATTCCTCACACTCGTGAGTCCACACAAATGGAGTCTCCTTCCAGGTAAGGCGAGTCAGTGGAAGAAACATCGTGGAAATCCCTTGATGAACCGCCGGTAGTAACCCGCCAAACTCAAGAAACTCCTCACCTCAGTAACCGTCTTGGGCCTCTCCCAATCCAACACAACTTCAATCTTGTTGGGATCCACTGCAACTTCCTCAACGGAAATCACATGCCCAAGAAACTTCATAGACTTGAGCTAAAACTCACATTTTGAAGGCTTAGCGTAAAGCTTTTTCTCCTTCAACACTTGCAACAAAATCCTCAAGTGCTCCGCATGCTCCTTCTCCGTCTTGGAGTAAATCGAGATATCATCAATGAAGACGATCACAAACTTATCCAGGTACGGCTGAAAAATTCGGTTCATGTAATCCATGAACACAGCAGGTGCATTCGTGAGTCCAAAAGAAATCACCAAATACTCAAAGTGACCGTATTTCGAACAAAATGCGGACTTAGGGACATCCTCCAGCTTCACCCGAATCTGATGGTATCCGAAGCGGAGATCAATCTTCTAATACACACAAGCACCCCTGAGCTGATGCAACAAATCATTAATACGCGGAAGGGGATACTTGTTCTTGATCCTCACCTTGTTTAACTGCTTGTAGTTGGTGCACAATCACAATGTCCCGTCTATCTTCTTCACAAAGATGACCGGTGCTCCCCAAGGAGACACACTCGGTCGAATGAAATCCTTCGCGCAAAGATCCTCAATGTGCTTCTTCAATTTCCGCTAACTCAGGTGAGGAGACATCCGGTATAGAGCTAATGAAATCGGCCCCACACCAGGCAACAAGTCTATGGAGAACTCTATCTCCCGCTGTGGCAAAAACTCAGGAATCTCCTCAGGAAACACCTCGAGGAATTCCCCCACCACATGAATGCCAGTGATATCCTCCTGTGTCCCACTCACCAAACCTCCCAACATAACATAACCAAATGCCCCTGCTCTCAAGGCTCTCCTAGCCTGCAACAATGAAATAAATGGCGAGGAACTGGCTGTGGAATCACACGGAGACATCACCACACGCTTGGCACAACAGTCAATTATCACACAATTTCTGGACAACCAATCCATACCCAAAATAATCTCCAAGTTGGCCATCGGCAATCCTATCAGATCTACCGAGAACTCACGGCCATCCCACTGAAACGCTACATCGCGATGAACAATGGAGGTGTCACACTTTTCTCGGGTGGCGGTGGTCACCCACAACGATGGAGAAAGCACAGACATGAGCAACTCAAGCCCCACAGAAATCGGGGTTGCAATGAAAGAATGCGTAGCCCCGGAATCAAACAAAGTATCAACAACAATTCCACCAATGGAAACAATACCTCTTACAAGGTTCGGAGCTCGGTCCAACTTCTGGCGATCCAACGTATACTCACGTCCAGTAGCAAGTGGCACTGCAGGTGTCAAAGTAGGTGAAACGAGAACTATCTATTGAGGAACTGCCTGAACTGCTGCAGCTCTCGCCGTCGATGACAGACAATCTCTAGAGTAGTGGCCCTCCTTGCCACAATGAAAACAGATCAGCTGCCCCGTAGCACAACGTCCTGCATGCTCCTTTCCGCACCCCGAACACCTAGGAGTGGAAGGAGGCCTAGCAAAACCACTCTGCTGCGAAGAAGTCCTCTTGAACTGGCCAGGCGCCTGCCTCGCCACAAACCGCTTCCCTTTGCCCTTCCCAGCAAACTTCCTGTCTTTCCAGGAAGTGGAACTAACCGTTCCCTTTGACTCAGCAATCTTGGCCCTCTTGGCCTTACTCGTAGTGCAGACATATTTGATGTCCCGACACTACTGCACCAGTGTCCCAAAATCTCTCGAAGCCGCTCCAGCAAGGGGGACAGCTATCTCCTTGCTAAGTCCCCTACGGAACTTAGCAGCCAAGAAGGTCGGAGTAGGCATAGCCATCCGAAAGTGTGCAAACTTCACTAACTCATTAAACTTTTCCAGATACTCGTCAACAGACAACGAGGCCTGCACTAATCTGTCGAACTCCCCCTGTTTCCTCTCCTGCGCGTCATAAGGGAAGTACCGACCCAGAAAACAATCTTCGAAGAATGGCCATGTCATAACACGACCCTGCATCTCAAAATCCTGAGAGGTTTTCATCCACCACTCATGGGCATCTCCATCCAGCATATACGTGGCGAACATCAGCTTCTGCGGATCTGTACACTGCATGACCCGGAAGATCTTGTCCAACGCCTGTAGCTGTAACACCCCGTATATATCCGGTATGTTATCATATCATCGTATTAAGCTGCGCTTAATTAAAAATACGGAATATCTTTTTCTTTTCAATTATGATGTCATTAATAATTACCAACATTCTTACTTAATCATTTAATAAAACATTGCCTGTATGTAAATTGCAAAAGACAGCTAACTGAAATACCTCATTAAACTAAACAACATAAATATGTCTCTAGTCACGGTACTACAACACGTAGACCAGACAATCCTGATAGTTTATACAACTCAGTTAAACTAAAACATAACAGAAAACAAAGTGGCATGGACAAACCCCATGCTCACCCAAAGAAGGCACAAGCCCAACAGCAGTCTCAACAGCAGCAACATAATAAAAGCAAGCTAAAACATAACATCAGCAGATATATCCAGCATCCAACCATGTCAGCATATAAACAGTAATATCATCAACTAAGCTCCGGCCTCCTGCCGCCAGAGGCATCAGCCCCCAAGTTACCTGATCCTGAAATAAGCGCCCCAAACGTGGGGTGAGATCTCTAAACAAGAAATCTCAGTAAAACAAGGGGTCCTCAAGGATCTTCCACCCCAAGCTCACTTACATGTGCAATATAAGTTCTAAAAGCATTTATATCAATATAAGTTCTCAAAACTATGCAGTGCAACAGATATCTATGGCATGTGTGTTATCACTATTCTACTGGCCAGAGAAATGTAGGAATACGTCTATCTTCTACATGTAGTACAAGGAACACCGCTTGCACCTCACCAACAGCCTCACCCTATTGTATGTTCTACATACTCAGGCTTACCGTATAGGTGGAACACCTCTATGCATATCAACAAGGCACTAACATATAACAGCTCAACAGCATTTCCAAAACATCAAAAGCATGTAACACAGCATGCATATAACCATACCCCCATGGGACATGGTGGAACCACACCATGGCTAAACCGAGGACACGAAAGCTTACCTTGCAAGCTCACAATCCAATGCCAAGAGTCCACACAGCTCAAGGTCCACACACATCAAAATCACCATCTGATTTGGACCAGCAATCATATCAATAACATAGCTCATAAGCATAAACATAAAGACTACATTTCTTGTTACGTTTTATGTCTTAAGGCTTCCCAAAAAGCCACAAGCCCTTAATTCCTTGATTCTGTCTTAGTTAAGTATTTACAGAAGTTCAACTCCATCAAAATAGGATCCACAAACCCATAACTCCAATCTGTATGAACAGTACCTTGCGGTCCTTCGAAAACCCAGAATATCAGGATATATGTCGGGGGCATATCCGGATATCCATATCCGGATATATCACGACAGAATGCAGTTTCTGCATTTCACGAGATATCATTCCCAAGGTTCCATTTTATTAAAATTGAAGTTGTAATTCTTTACCAAAAATTCTGATACTTTAATATGTTAAACTAGACATCACAAGATTTCCAACGACATATCTTATGTCTCAATCGAAGTTGTATAACTCCGGTTATGATTTTCGCAAAGTGATTTCTGCCAACTGAATTTCCAGCAACCAAGACGTGACTTTAAACTAACACTGAGATCAAACCAATTATCCAATTGCTACGAAAGTTTACAGGGTTGTACCCCTATGTGTTAGCTACACATAGGTCTAAACGGCACTCGATTTGAAGCTTTGTAGCTCAAGATATTGAATTTTTACCAAAATAGGTTCGTTGTTGTCCCCATATCCGGATATCATATCCGGATATTCCATATCCGGATATCATATCTGGATATTTCACGACAGAGGTCACAAACAGCAGCCTAGCACGAAAATATCCATTTAAAATTTCATCTTTCACCTAGATACAACTATCCCATCGACTTAGCATGCATTTTAACACTTAGGTTCATCAACCAACGTTCAAATTATCAAAATTCATAGTTTCACATCTTCAAATCATGTTATATTCATGAAAATACAAAGGGAAGTGTTGAGGCATATACCCATGAGCTTCAAAACAGCAAAAGGTGTTGAGGCATATACCCATGAGCTTCAAAACAGCAAAAGGGGTGCTGTTGGAGCTCTCTAAGAAGCTCATACAATCTGACTTCATCAGGCACACGAATTTGGTACACAAAGGTTGGTTCTTTCTCACCAAATGTACCACTTGGACCTCAAAATGCCATGACAAGGCTTCTCTCAACTCGAAACCCCCAAGTCAGCCCCTCAACAGCCCAAAGCACACCAAGATAGTGGCCACAACTCAGAAACAAGCCCTCACACTCAACCCCAATGATCACTCTTACTCATCTAAGGTATTTTGGTGAAGAAAAGTGGAAGAAAATGGCCCTTGGCTCATGAAATGGTGATGAGAACCAATGGAACAGTACCTATAGAAGCTGGTCAGCCTCTCTTCTCACGTAAGAATGCAAGTGCCTAGGGTTTTGTGCTTAACAAGAGTATATATAGGCCACTTAAGGATTAAACACACAGTATTAGCAAAAATAGCTACGCTTAGCATTTTAATCCCAAACTTAGGATTTTTAACCTACTCAATTTTACAAGAATTATCATATTTTTCTTATATTTTTCGGAGCACCTTTCCGGTACGCGTTTTCATAGCCAGTATCAGTTTCTAGCACCAGTTCTCATTATTTTGACCTGAAACTCGTTTTACAAGTCCTATATATTATTCTAGTAATATTCATGCACTTATTATAATTTTCTGGGATACTTTTTCGGTACGCATTTATACCGACTAGCAGAACCGGTATCTGCATATTTCTTCCGAAAAGTGACTTTTAGCATTCTTAATCACTTATCATAATTATTAAAGCCTCTTAATAATTATTATGGTCAATTATTGAATTATTTCCTATTTTCACATAATTAATTAGTTAATTACGTTAATTAACGGTGCGAGTTCTTACAGTAGCCATCTCGCCGCAGCAATAGGATCATAAGACCTGTAACACCCCGTATATATTCGGTTTGTTACCATATCATCGAATTAAGCCACACTTAATTTAAAATTGCGGAATATCTTTTTCTGTTCAATTTTGACGTCATTATCATTAGCCAAGTTGAATTACTTAATTCATTTCATAAAACATCGCCTGTATGTAAATTGCAAAAGACAGCTAACTGAAATACCTCAATATATATATAGCATATATGTGTCTCTAGTCACGGAACTACCACACGTAGACCGGACCACCCTGGTAGTTTATACAACTCAAGCTAAAAGTACTAACATCAATGTGGCATGGACAAACCCCATGCTCACCAAATAAGGCAACAAAGCCCACAAAAGAGTCTCAACTCAAATATCAATATAAAGACAGAAAACAAAAACAGAGTCATGTCAGCATACAACATATATAATCAGCTAAGCTCCGGCCTCCTGCCGCCAAAGGTCTCAACCCCCGCATTACCTGAACCTGAAATATGTGCCCCAAACGTGGGGTGAGATCTCTAAAAAGAAATCTCAGTAAACAAGGGGTCCTCAAGGATCTTCCACCCCAAGCTCACTTACACGAGCAATATAAGTTCAAAAGCATTTGACAGTATAAGTTCCAAAACTATGCAGTGCAACAGATATTCATGCCATGTGTGTTGTCACTATTCTACTGGCCAGAGAAATGCAGGACGTACGTCTACAACCCCACAATAAGTACAAGGAACACCGCTTGCACCTCACCCTCACCCTCACCCTCTTGTATGTGCCACATACTCAGGCATACCGTATAGGTGGAACACCACATGCATATCATAAAGGCACTCGCATATAACAACTCAACAGCATTTCACCAAATCAATATATCATGAAAACAACATCATGCATATAACCATGCCCCTATTGGACATGGTGGAACCAACAATGGCTAAACCGAGGACACGAAAGCTTACCTTGCAAGCTAACAATCCAAGCCAAGAGTCCAACCAATCTCAAAGTCCTAACACAGCAGAATCACAATCTGATTTGAATCAACAATCATATCAAAATCATACTCAACAAGTATAAGACACAAGGACAGCGTCTTTCCTTTACATTTCGTGTCTTAAGGCTTCTCAAAAAGCCACAAGCCCTTAATCACTTAGATTCTGACTTACATTAATCATTACAGAAGTCCATAGTATCCAATCATGGGTTCACAAACCCAAAATAGTATTCTGTATGAACAGTACCTTCACTGTTCACGAAAACCCAGAATATCTGGATATTTGTCGGGGGCATATCCGTATATCAATGTCCGGATATCTCTCTGCCAATATCCGGATATCAATATCCGGATATTAAGATCCCCATATCCGGATATCAATATCCGGATATTTCTAACCCAATATCCAGATATTTCGCGACAGAACTCAGATTCTGCATTTCGCGAGATATCCTTCCAAAGGTTGAGTTTTTAACCTATTCCAAAGTTCAAGCATGCATTTTTAACCTCTTTTAAGTTCATATATCAGTTGGTTACTTGATTAACTTATTAAACATGCCAAGACACCTCTTTTAACCATAAGAACTCATGATCAACATTCAACACTTACCCCAAGCACCAAAACTCAGAAAAGGTTGCTCTTGGAGCTCACCAACAAGTCCCCACAGTTCTGACTTCGTAGAGAAACGAAAATGACCACACAAGAAGGTCCTTTCTCACCAAAGGTGGCTCCTTGAAGCCACTCAACAAAGAACAAAGACTCCACAACACCCAAACCCACAAGTCAGCCCTCAACTCTTCCCCAAACAGAACCCTCAACTTAGCAAAAGTTGAGCTTCACCCTCACAAGGCACTCACTCAAGGGTTTACAAGGAGAAAGTGAAGAGAAAAGGAAGAAAATGGGTCACAAGGCTCACAAAATGGGTGAAGAAGCCATGGAATAGAGTAAGGAGAAACTGGTCAGCCTCCAAGTCACGTATTCTGAATGTATGGTATAGGGTTTTGGGCCAATCATGCCTATTTATAGCGGTTTAACACTTAAACACACAGTATTAGCATTAATAGCTACGCTTAGCATTTTAATCCCAAACTTAGGATTCTGAACCTACTCATTTTTCTAAGATTTATCATATTTTTATTTTATTTTTCGCAGCACCTTACTCGTATGCACTTTTCCATAGCCAGTATCAGTCCTGGCACCAGTTCTCATTATTTTAACTTGAAACTTGTTTTACAAGTCCTATATATTATTCTAGTAACATATACACACTTTTCATAATTTTTCAGGATACTTCATCGGTACGCATTTATACTAAGTAGCAGAACCGGTATCTGCACTTTTCGTCAGAAAAGCGACTTTCAACATTTTTAATCACTTACTATAATTATTTAAGCCTCATAATAATTATTAGGGTCAATTATGAAATTATTTCCTAATTTCACATAATTAACTAATTAACTTCATTAATTATCGGTGCGGGTTCTTACAAGACCCATCAAAGGAAGGTGGCTTATGCTTGCGGAAAGCATTAAGCCGGCGGTCTAACACATCGCGATCCTCAGCAGGCTCCACACAGGGTTCCATCACCCCAAAAATGTGACCAGTGCCCTCAACATGACTCTGGCTCTCGTCCTGCAGACTAGGTGGCGGTTGAGGTGGTGGTGGCGGTGGAGGTGGTGGCAGAAGAAACTGACCAACAGAAGGACTAGCCCTCATCTCCTCCAACATGACTCTCATCATAGTCATGTTCGCCAGGCGGTTCGCCTCCAATACATCCTCAGTGGCTTTCCTGTTCGCCTCTCTGACGGAGTTCAGCATAGCCTGGTTTGCCATTCTCATGGCCTCTTGGTCGGCTAGTCGAGCCGTCTGCATATCAGCCAATGCAGCCAGGACAGGATCAGGTTGATCCTCGCTAATGTCTCGGTTTCTCTGAGGTGGCACCATGACTCTGCACAAGTTACACAAGGAATGAGTTGATCAGGCCCACATAATGTGGTCACACATGCATTATCATAGCAAAACCCAATAGAGAGAACACACAGACAAGACTCACAACAAACATCCTAAGTTATTGCAATACATACATGCTTTCCCTAGATAGTGCTCTGATACTATAAAATGTAACACCCCGTGTGTACCCGGTTTGTTAACATGTCATCGTATTCAGCGACGCTTAATTTAAAAATGCGGAATATCTTTTTCTTTTCAATTATGATGTCATTATACTTAACCAAGTTGATTACTTAATCATTTTCATAAAATATTGCCTATATGTAAATTGCAAATGACAGCTAACTGAAATACCTCATACATAAATAGGTGAGTATCTAAGTCATGGATCTTCAACACGTAGTCAGGACAATATCCTGATATAATAATACAACTCAATTCTAAACAAAGTCATAGTCAATCAATATGGCATGGACAATCCCCATGCTCACCAAATAAGGCAACATAGCCAAACAAGGTCTCAACAACAACAACAATGTAATCATAAAGCTAACAGCAAATAGAAACAGGCATAATCCAGCATCTAACATAATCAGCATAACAACAAATAAATCAGCTAAGCTCTGGCCTCCTGCCGCTGGAGGTCTCAAGTCCCGCATTACCTGAACCTGAAATAAGCGCCCTAAACTTGGGGTGGGATCTCTAAACTGAAATCTCAGTAAGGCAAGGGGTCCTCACGGATCTTCCACCCCAAGCTCAGTTACATGTGCAATATAAGTTCAAAAACAGTTTAACAGTATAAGTTCCAAAATAGTGCAATGCAGCAGATAATCATGTCATGTGTGTCAATACTAATCTACTGACCAGAGAAATGTAGGAATACGTCTATTACCCACACTAGTGCAAGACGCCACTTGCACCCACCCACGGTGTCACCGTCTTGTATGACGCCACATACTCAGGCTTACCGTCAAAGTGGAACAACACATACATATTATAAGCAATTGCACTTAAAGTTGAATAGCATTTTCAGTTATTAAAGTATGTAAACACATCATGTATATAAACCATTCCCCCATGGGGTATGGTGGACCACACAATGGCTAAACCGAGGACACGAAAGCTTACATTGCAAGCTAACAATCCAAGTCAAGAGTCCACACAAGCTCAAAGCCCAAACACAACAGAATCACAATCTATTTTGGACCAAAATAATATTAATATTCAAACTCTACAAGCAAACGACATAAAGACAACGCATTTCCTTTACGTTTTAAGTCTTAAGGCTTCTCACAAAGCCACAAACCCTTAATCACTTAGATTCTGACTTAATTAGATTATTACAGAAGTCCCACTTCATCAATCTAGGGTCCACAAACCCATAACAGCCGTTTGTATGAACAATACAGCTACTGTTCTTCGAAAACCTAGAATATCCGGATATTTGTCGAGGGCATATCTGGATATCAATATCCGAATATCTGACTGGCAATATCCAGATATTAATTTCCGGATATTCAGAACCCTATATCCGAATATCCATATCCGGATATCAATATCCGGATATTTCGAGGAAAACTCAGATTCCGCATTTCGCGAGATATCAATCCAAAGGTTCGACTTTTACCGATTACAGAAACTTACACATGCATTTGTAGGTGTGTTTAACCTTACCCAACCTTAAGTTATTATTTTTTGCTCATTACATGCATCAAGGCTTCATTTTTAACTAAGAAAACTCATTATCAAAGTTGATGAAGTTACCCAAGGCTCTCAAAACAGAACAAGGAAGGCTCTTGGAGCTCACTATACAGCTCCTAAAGTGCTGACTACCAAGTGCACGAAAATGAGCTTCAAGATGGCTCATTTCTTCACAAAGGTTTCTCCTTTGAGCATCAACAAGACAAGTCGAAGGCTCTCTCAACCAAGTTTATGAACTCAGCCCCAAAGCTCAATAAAACAGAGACCCAAACTCAGCAAAGAAGCCACCCACAACCTCACAAGACTAACTCACACAAGGCAATGGTGTTTTGGTAGAGAAACCAAGAGTAAAAATGGCACCTTTGGCTCAAGAGAGTGAGGGAAGGCGAAGGTGACAAGAAGAGAGACACTCAGCTGTTGGAGAGGTCAGAAACTCACGCATAAGGCACAAAGGATAACCCTAGGATCATGTGCCAAGGCCTTATATAGGCCACTTAAGTTTTAAACGCACTGTATTAGCGCTAAAAGCTACGCTTAATATTTTAATCTCAAACTTTGGAATCTGAACCTTCTCATATTTCTAAGATTTATTATTTTTTTATTTTATTTTTCGCGGCACCTTTCTGGTACGCGCTTTTCCATAGCCAGTATCAGTTCTGGCACCATTTCTCATTATTTTAACCTGAAACTCTTTTTACAAGTCCTATATAATATTATAGGAATATTCATGCACTTATTATAATTTTACGGGATACTTCATCGGCACACATTTATACCGAGTAGCAGAACCAGTATCTGCACTTTTCGTCAGAAAAGCGACTTTCAGCTTCATTAATCACTTACCATAATTATTTAAGCCTTCTCATAATTATTAGGATCAATTATGGAATTATTTCCTAATTTTTCATACTTAATTAATTAACTTCCTTAATTAACAGTGCGGGTTCTTACATTCACCCCACTTTTTTAGGATTTTGTCGTCAAAATCAGAAACATACATGTCTCGGAAGTCGGGATACTGCCGTAGAAGCTCGTCCTCACGCTCTCAAGTACACTCCTCAGGAGTTCTTCATGTCCACTACACTTTGACCATCGGAATGGTCGTGCTCCTCAACTTCTTCTCGCCACAATTCAAAATCACAAAGTTCATGGCATCATCCAAAATTTCCTAAGTTATGAACATATTTTTCACCAATAATTTTTATTGCATTTATAGCTTCAAGACATCATTCTAAGACATATTCATCTAATACACAATTTCTATTTGAGCTCTCTAACTACATAATTCATACAAAAGGCACTTAGGGTTCATGAATTTAATCAAACAATCCAACCAACAAAATGTGATGAAACTTACCCAATATCAAGGCCTAAGGTTCCTCCAAGACATACTAAACCATTGGAGCTCCAAACAACTCCATGAACACAAATCTACAATAAAGGGCCGCAGGTTTGGGGGAGATATTTCTCAAAATATAGTGGATTTCATGGCTCAAGACTACTACCACCAATGTGTTTGGAAGATTGTTTCCAACAAATTTCAAGACAAAAATCACTTGATTTGGTTAGGTATTGATGGAGTAATGGAAGGAAGAAGTTTTGAAGAAAAACTTGCACAATAATGGAGGGGGGCCGCGGGTTTGAGAGAGAGAAGAGGGAAGGGATGAGTGAATAGTGACTTAGGCTTAGTTGTCACCTTTTAACTTAAGTGAGGTGGGCCTCACCGCCACCTCACGCGATTTTAATCTAATTCGAATTTCCCTCCGATTTCACTAAACGTCCATAATTTCATAACCTATTTAGAAACTATAATTTTTAACATTAACCATTGTCCTGTAATTACTCTTGATTAGATGAATCCTGAGTTTTCTGGTCGTTCGGAGAAAATGCAGTTTTAAGCTGTTACGCGTGCCGTAGGCACGCTTCCCCAAACTTACTAATTTCCATCAATTTTCCTCATAAATCATATTTCCTAGTCCTATATACCATTTATAAATTGTATTCAAAACCTAGAGCTCAAAACTCAATCAGCACGTTTTACGGTGTAGTTGTACCACTGTACTTTTACCGGTAAAAACACTATTCACAGAATTTTGTAAAACTTGTCTTACCACTCAATTTTTCATTCTAAATCCATTTCTAGGGTTACTTTTATCATCTGAGACCTCCTACTCAATTTTACCTTCCTAGGGTTGTGTGTTTGGCTAATTACCGTTTTACCCTTTCTTTGTATTTTAACCTAATTTTCAGGATTTTAACTAATCCTCCCCTTTAATCATCATTTAATATATTAATATAAGACTTAGAAATGCGAGGTGTTATAGGTTTGTCCAGAAACGCAAAAATGGTGAGGGATGTTTGGTGCCCCATTTTGGGTTGCTGGCAACTTTGCGTGTCCAACTTCAAACGGTGATAACCGGAGCTAGAGTAATCTTTAAGATTCATGTGATACCTTATTGGAAAGGTAATTGAGTGTATATTAACATAGTAAAAGATGAGAGATTCTTAGTGTGGGAATTTCGCACGATGTTCAGAAGACTGAAACGTGTTCAGTTATAGAAAAATCATAAAAGTGAGATTTATGCTAAGTGGGTTTATGGGAACCCCTTAGTGACTTAAAGTAAGTAATGTATGATAGTTAGGCTTTTATTTTATTTATTCTGCATTTAGAATTCTGTTATGATCACCGCTTATGTCATTACGTTTTATTATTATTTTTAAACGCTTACGTAATGAAAAGGAAAAAGTTTACTCGCATTTTTAAATGAACTACTGTGATTGTAACTACACTTAATATCATAATCAATGTTAACAATACCGATGGGCTCTTATATTTTATTGTACCAGAGCAGTTTACTAGGGAACTCTGATTATGTTTGACTGTGTTTAGTGTTGCATAGCTGTCTGTAAACTCTTTATGATTAATGTATATGTGATTCCTCAGTGAGGGTCTAATCAGCTCATTCCTTTATGTTATATGTACAGTTATCATAAGGAGGATTCGTGGCGGTCGTGGGACACGAGGTGCAAATCTGCCTCCGCCTGATCCTATTACTGCAGTCCTGAATGCTTTGCAGACGGAGACGGCGGCCAATAGAACTATGACAAAGAATCTGATGAAAAATAATTAAGATATGATGCAGGCCTTCATGACTGAGATGAGGGCAGAGAGTTCATCATAGGAGGGGTGATTCTCCTCCTCATATGGCTACGGTGATTCCTACACCTACACCATCTGTCACACCCCAACAGGGGGAGAGTGGGGCTAGTCATCATACTGGTGAGACTAGTCGGCCCACTATTGATCCTACTTATGTTGCTCATACTTCTGGGGTTGCTGAGCAGTTTGATGCAGGTGTTGCTGATGTGATGAGACTTATTTCGTTCAGGAAACATAAACCACCTGCATTTCTGGTGTCAAAGGACCCAAAAGTTGTGACTACCTGGCTGATGGGTATGGACAAGATTTTTCAGGTTATGAGGTGCCAGGATCCTCAGAAGCTTATGTATTCGGTTTATATGCTAGAGGGTGATGCCCAGAGTGGTGGTGCAATGTATCTCACCTTTATGTTATTTAGGGTGAGGAGCTTACTTGGGCCTTGTTTGAGGGCTTGTTTCATGAGGAGTATTTTTCCAGGGAAGTCTGGGAAGACAAACAGGGTGAGTTTGAAAAATAGGTACATGGTTCGTTATCTGTGGATGCATATTTGGTCAGGTTGGACACTATGCTAGGGAGTGTTACAACAATACTGCGCAGATTGCGAATCTGCAGGCCTTGCCATTTGTTCCTACCGTGAGACGTGTGTACACTACTAATGTGCAGCAGATAGAAAAAGCACCAAATCTGGTTAAAGATATAATCTTTATTTCTAATATTAACTTATCTATTTTGTTTGATTCGGGAGCGACACATTCTTTCGTTGCAGAATATGTGGCTAAGGGGTTGAATTTAAAGGTAACAAGGATGATTCCCCTATGTATATTACTACTGCTACAAGAGAGGATAGTGATTTTTCCTTTATTTGTAAAGATGTTGAGTTTGTGTATGAAGGCAGGGGTTACACTATTGATTTGATCATCTTACCCTTGGCCTCCGTTAATCTAATTTTGGGTATGGACTGGTTGTCTCAAAATTGCACAATGATTGATTGCTGCGGAAAGAAATTGATATTATCTCCTAAGAAGCCCGCTGTTTGTCCGTCTCCATAGCTGTATGTCTGTCAAACTGTTAAGGCCTGGAAGGCTGGTGATTTGGGTTATGTATTACTGGGAGGACTTGTTGGTGATAAGGAAGAAGAAATTGCGAATATTCTGGTGGTTAACAAATTTGCTGATGTCTTTCCTGATAAAATATCAAAATTTCCACCTGAGAGGGAGATTGAGTTCTCCATTGACTTGTTGCCTGGTGTGGGGCCTATCTCCTTGGCTCTATACCGGATGTCGCCACTGGAGTTGGCATAGTTGAAGAAGCATATTGAGGAGTTATTTGCAAAGAATTTTATCAGACTGAGAGTGTCTCCAAGGGGAGCACTTGTTATATTTGTTAAAAAGAAGGATGGTAGCATGAGATTACGTACTGACTACCAACAATTAAATAAGTTTACGATTAAGAATATGTACCCTTTGCCACGAATTGATGATCTTTTGGACCAGTTGAGGGGTGCTTGTGTATGTTCTAAGATTGATCTTCAGTCCGGATATCACCAGATCCGGATTAAGCCGGAGGATTTGCCTAAAATGGTGTTCTGATCCTGATACGGACGTTTTGAATACCAGGTGATTCCTTTTGGGCTTACTAATGCCCCGGTGGTGTTCATGGACTATATGAATCACATCTTTAAACCATATCTGGACCAGTTTGTTATTGTGTTCATTGATGACATGTTAATATATTCCAAGAGCAAAGAGGAGCATATAGATCATTTGAGGACTGTATTGCAAGTATTAAAAGAGAAAAATCTATATGCTAAATCTTCTAAGTGTGAATTCTGGCTAACTGAGGTGTAATTTCTGGGTCATGTGATTTCTGCTAGTGGTGTTGCGGTGGACCCAAGTAAAATTGAAGCGGTAAGTGACTGGGAACGACCTAAGACTGTGACTGAGATCAGGAGCTTTCTGCGTTTAGTTGGGTATTACCGTAGGTTTATATAGGGATTTTCTACAATGGTATCGCCATTGACACAAAAGGATATTCCTTTTGTGTGGACCCAAGAATGTGAGGAGTGCTTTTTGATGTTGAAAGAGAAATTGACCACTGCTCCTGTGTTGACTCTTCCCGATCCTGAAGGTGAGTTTGAATTATACTGTGATGCTTCCAAAAAAGGTTTAGGGAGTGTGTTGATGCAAGAAAGGAGAATGGTTGCTTATGCTTCTAGATAAATGAAGCCTCACGAGGAGAATTATCTGACGCATGACTTGGAGCTTACTGCTATTGTTTTTGCATTGAAAATCTGGAGGCATTTTCTGTATGGGATGAAATTTGTTGTGTTCAGTAATCACAAAAGCTTGAAATATTTGTTTAATCAGAGAGAGCTGAACATGAGACAACGGAGATGGGTTGAATTCTTGAAAGATTATGACTTTGAACTGAAATATCATCCAGGTAAAGCTAATGTGGTGGCAGATGCTTTGAGCAGGAAGTCTGTCAATTTGTCTCATATGATGATATGGGATAATGAAGTGATTGAAAATATCATAGATTTAAAGATAATGGATTTCTTTGCAGGTAGAGTTTGTGATATTGAGTTGACTAGAATTGAGAATGAATTGCATGAGAAGATTAAAGAAAGTCAAATACGGAATGTTAGTGCTAAGTTTTTGAAAGGCCAGAGTGGCATATCTTGGAATGAACATGGGTTATTGTTGTATCAGGGCAAGATTGTTGTGCCCAAGGAGTTAGCAGAATAGGTTATGGTTGAGGCCCATAAGGGTCAATATGTTATTCACCCACGTGCAACGAAAATGTATCAAGATCTGAACGTTAAATTCTGGTGGCCTGGGATGAAAAAGGATGTTGCAGAGTACGTATCAAAATATTTGGTTTGCCAGAAAGTGAAAATAGAACATCAGAAACCTTCTGGTTTACTTTAGCCACTTGATATACCAAAGTGGAAATGGGAAAACATCTCTATGGATTTTGTAGTTGGTTTGTGTAACGCTCGGCCGCTTCAAGAATCAATGACTATCCCCACATATACTAATATGAGACTTTTCAGTGTGCTTTTTCCTCACTCGCACACTTCCTGGGAAAATTTTCCAAGAGGTCACCCGTCCCAGAATTGCTCCAAGTCAAGCACGCTTAACTATGGAGTTCTTCCTTCTGGGCTATCTAAAAGTAGATGCATCTTGTTAGTATTGGAAGTACCAATTAATTCTTATAAGCTATGCCAAACTGTGCAATCTTATACCTGCATAGTCTTTGGAATTCCTCTCTTTCGGGTGTCGATTTGATTCATTCGCTCATGTAACCCACCGCTGAAAGCCTGTCAGGAGCCGCTCCTTGTCTGTGCCTCTTTGCACCGGCGATCACTCCCCGCCCTCGTCACCGCTCAGGATGTTATATGCCCACCAACTTTCGCCTGGTTCGTCCTCGAACTACACCGTACTGGAAGAGAGGCTCTGCTCTAATACCACTTGCAACGCCCGACCGCTTCAAGAATCAATGACTATCCCCACATACTAACACGAGACTTTTTAGTGCTTTTTCCTCACTCGCACACTTCCCGGGAAAATTTCCCAAGAGGTCACCATCCCAGAATTGCTCCAAGTCAAGCACGCTTAACTATGGAGTTCTTCCGTTCTGGGCTACCGAAAAGTAGATGCATCTTGTTAGTATAGGTAGTACCAATTAATTCTTATAAGCTATCCCAAACTGTGCAGTCTCATACCTGCACAGTCTTTGGAATCCCTCTCTTTCGGGTGTCGATTCGATTTATTCGCTTATGTAACCCCCCCGCTGAAAGCCTGTCAGGAGCCGCTCCTTGTCCGTGCCTCTTTGCACCGGCGATCATTCCCCGCACTCGTCAGCGCTCGGGATGTTATATGCATAACCGGTATCTGCACTTTTCGTCTGAAAAACGACTTTCAACATTAATACTCACTTACCATAATTATTTAAGCCTTCTCATAATTATTAAGGTCAATTATGAAATTATCTCATTAATATCATAATTTATTAATTAAATTCTTAAATTAACGGTGCGGGTTCTTACAGTTTGCCTCGGACTCAAGCTAGTTACGATTCAATTTGGGTTATTGTGGATAGACATACAAAGTCTAGACATTTTCTGCCAGTGCGAGTGGACTTCTCTATGGAGAGATTGGCAAAGCTCTATGTGAATGAGATAGTATGACTTCACGGGATTCCGATTAGTATTATGAGTGATCGGGACCCGAAATTTACTTCACGCTTTTGGGGAGCTTTGCAGCAGGCTTTTGGCACTCAGTTTAGGCTGAGAACTGCGTATCACCCGCAGAATGATGGTCAGACTGAGAGGACCATACAGACACTTGATGATATGTTGAGGGCTTGCACACTGGATCATTGTACAACTTGGGACAAATACTTGTCATTGGTGAAATTCTCATATAATAACAGTTTTCATTCCAGTCTGGGCTTGGCACTGTATGAGGCATTGTATGGATGAAGATGTCAGACTTTTACTTGTTGAACTGAGATAGGTGATAAAGAAAGATTTGGTCCGAATTTTGTGCAGGAGACTACAGTGCAGATTGAGATGATTAGAGAGAAACTTAAACAGGCACAGAATCGGCAGAAAAGTTATTATGACAATAAAAATATACCGTTTGAATTTGAAGAATGCGGTTATCTCCGGTCACGGGTGTTGACCGTGCATTGGGAGTAAGGAAGCTGAGTCCTAGATTTATTGGGTTGTATCAGATTATGAAAAAAATGGGATTAGTGGTCTAACGACTTGCCTTACCTCCCCGGTTAGCCAATCTACATGGTGGTTTTCATGTGTCACAGTTGTGGCGTTATATTCTGGATGAATCACATGTGGTGATAAACGTATAATATTGAAATTCAGGAGAATTTGAAGACTCATGTAGGCCCTATTAATGTACTCGACCGCAGTGAAATGAGGTTAAGAAGAAAGATTATCCATATGTTAAAGATTCAGTGGGAAGGACGCACACCAGAGGAGGCTACTTGGGAGCGGAGGATAAGATTCTCCGGCTATATCCTGAGTTAGCAGACAGGTACGGTTTAATTTTGCGGACAAAATTTCAAAAAGGTGAGGTGAATATAACACGTCGTAGGTTTAAAACTTATAATTTATAGTTAAAATATGGATTAAATGGTAGGACTAGTGAAAATCCTGAATTCTGAGTCAAAATACGTAAAAAGGGTAAACAGTAAATTACCAAACATGTAACCGTAGAAAATAAAATGTTAGTAGAAGGTCTCAAATGGAAAAACTAACCTTGCAAATGGATTCAGAACAAAAAATTGAGTGGTTAGACAAGTTTCTAAAAAATTGATGAATAGTGTTTTTATCGGATAAAAATACAGCGGTAGAATTGCATCGAAAATCGTGTCGAATAAAATTGGAGCTCTAGATTTGGAAATAAGTTGGAAAAGGTACGTAGGACTAAGATTTATGATTATTGACGAAATTTGATTGAAATTAGGGTTTTTGAGAAACGTGCCCACAGTGCACATAACAGCTTAAAATTATGATTTCATCGAACGACCGAAAAATTCCGTATTCATCTGCTCAAAGGAAATTAAAGGACTTTGGTGAATGTTAGAATTTGGAGTTTCTAAATAGTCTAGGAATTTGTTGGAGATTAGTAGTTTGAGCGGGAGATTTGAAATGATTTGAATAGAGCGAGGTGGCGTGTGGGACCCATCCACTTAAGTGGACAAAGACACATGTCCCAATGCACTATTCATTCTCTCCTTCCTCCCCCCACCACGTAGCAAATTCGCGGCCATCACTAAGACAATTTTGGTTGCTTTGTTCTCCCATATTTACTCAGCAAAATCTAACTTCCATTACATGAAAGTTTAAGTTAAACAACTTCTAAACCCAACCATACCATCCTCAACCCTTGAAACGCTCTATTTTGGGAGAAAATTCCTACCCTTTCCATGAGTTTTGAGGAGAAAGTGGTGTTCTTGGAGTGGTTTGCTTGAGCCATTGCTAGAGTATTTTTTGGAGGAGTCCTGGGCCTTGATCCTTGTTAAGTTGCTCTACCTATTGATGATTATTTTGGTTGATTGAAAATTGAAAACCTAGAGCATGTGTCTGTGAATTGACATGGTTGGGGATCTCAAATTAAAAATGTTTATTAGATAAATATGTCTTAGAATAATGTTTTTTGATGATTGAGCCCATAAGATTTATTAAGGAAAAATATTATAACTTAGGAAAATTTGGATGATGAACTTGAGACTTTTGTGAAAATGGATTGTTGTGTGATTGGAAAATTGAGTTGTGAAATAGTTGTATTGGTTAATTATAGTATGAATGGTGGGTTGAATATATAAAATTGAAATAAAATCCTTGGATACCCTATATATATGGATTCGTCCAAAGAGGGAAGTGTGAGGAAAAATGATGCAAAAGTTGATATAATTGAGTTGGTGATGGTTTGAACCAAGTTTAAATAGATTGTGTGATTGTGTAATGTGTAACACCCCGTATATATCCGGTAATGTTATCATACTATCGTATTAAGCTGCGCTTAATTAAAAATGCGGAATATCTCTTTCTTTTCAATTATGAAGTCATTATCATTACCGACTTGCTTATTAATCAACTAATAAAACATCGCCAGTATGCAATTGCAATAAAACAGCTAACTGAAATACCTCATTAATTAAAATAACATAAGTATGTCTCTAGTCATGGAGCTACAACACGTAGATCAGACCAACTAGCTGTTTATACAAATAAACTCAAAAGTACTAACAACATGGTGGCATGGACAACTCCCATGCTCACCCCAAATAAGGCAACAAAGCCCAATATAAGTCTCAACTCAACAGCAACAACAGAATAATAATGCGGAAAACATAAACAGCATCCAGTCCAGTCATGCTAGCAAATAAACAGTAATATCATCAACTAAGCTCTGGCCTCCTGCCGCCAGAGGTATCAGTCACCATACTACCTGAACCTGAAATAAGCATTCCCCAAACGTGGGGTGAGATCTCTAAACAAGAAATCTCAGTAAGGCAAGGGGTCCTCAAGGATCTTCCACCCCAAGCTCACTCTTGCAATATAAGTTCAAAAGCAGTTTATCATCATCAGTTCTAAAATAGTGCAATGCAGCAGATAATCATGTCATGTGTGTCAATCCTATTCTACTGGACAGAGAAACGCAGGATTTATATACGTCTAATACCCACACATAGTGCAAGACGCCACTTGCATCCACCCCGGATCACCGTCTTGTATGACGCCACATACTCAGGCTTACCGTCAAGATGGAACAACACATGCATATTAAAAGCCATTACACAGAAAGCTCAACAGTATTTCAAATATTCAAAGCATGTAACACAGCATGCATATAACTATACCCCCATGGGACAAGGTGGAACCACAACATGGCTAAACCGAGGACACGAAAGCTTACCTTGCAAGCTAACTATCCAAGCCAAGAGTCCATACAAGCTCAGGACCCACAAACAACACAATCACAATCTATTTATATGAGAAATATCATCAATAACCATACTTTAAAGGTTCGTTTCATTATGACAACATTTCCTTATTCGATTACGTCTTTTCTAGATCATAATTATCAAGCACTAAGTCCCTTAATTATAGGTATCACTGTTTCCCAACAGTAACACCAACTTCCTAGGCCATGAAGCCCACATAGGAACTGTCCCACGCACAACAAACTGATTTCTGGTCATTTTCACAGGTGGTAATCGATTACCAAGGGCTGGTAATCGATTACTGCACATGGTAATCGATTACCACCAGCAAGGTAATAGATTACCACACATGGTAACCGATTACCAATCACAAGTAATCGATTACCACGCGGGCAGAACAGCATTATGCAGATTTTTTCTGCATAATCCGAAGCCAAATTGCCACCCTATGACCCAAGGTCCGGTTTTGACCCAAAACAGAAGTTCAATACCACATTTTAGACTTAGATTAACAACCTTAAGCTTGAATGATTAAAGTTAACTCATTTCATAACCAAAAACAAGCCATTAACAAGGAAATTCAAAGGAAAGTTCAAGGTATACCAATGGAGGTTCAAACTCAGCAAAAAGAAGGCTCTTGGAGCTCTCCAACAAGGCTCAAAGATTCTGACTTTGCAAGAGCACGAAAATACAACATAAGGTTGAACCTTTCTCTTCAAAGATGGCTCCTTAAATCTCACAATGCCACTACAATGGCTCAACAACCCCCAACCTCCAAAGTCAGCAACAAACACTCTCAAAACAGAGGTCACAAACTCAGAATGATACTCTCCACACCCCTCCAAAGCCAACTCTCACAAGCTACAAGTGTTTAGAAGAAGAATTTATAAAGGAAGTGGCCCCAAAGCTCAAGAACAAGATGAAGAAGCCATGGAATAGTGTTTAGTCCCAAACTCATGATTCTTAACTTACTCAATTTTACAAGAATTATCATATTTTTCTTATATTTTTCAGAGCACCTTTCCGGTACACGCTTTTCAAAGCCAGTACCAATTTCTGGCACCAGTTCTCATTATTTTAACTTAAAACTCGTTTTACAAGTCCCACATGTTATTCTAGTAATTATCATGCACTTATTATAATTTTCCGAGATACTTTTTCGGTACGCATTTATACCGACTAGCAGAACCGGTATCTGCACTTTTCGTCAGAAAAGCGACTTTCAGCAATATTACCCACTTACTATAATTATTAGAGCTTCATAATAATTATTAGGGTCAATTATGGAATTATCTCATTAAACTCATAATTAACTGATTAATTTCCTTAATTAACGGTGCGGGTTCTTACATTCACCCCACCTTTTTAGGATTTTGTCCTTAAAATCAGAATATACCTGTCTCGAAAATCAGGATACTGCCGGAGTAGCTCGTCCTCTCGCTCCCAAGTACACTCCTCAGGGGTCCTTCCTGACCAATGCACCTTGACCATCGGAATGATCTTGCTCCTCAGCTGCTTCTCGCCACGATCGAGAATCTTGAGTGGTCCGACGGGAGTTTTCAAGTTCTGTCGAACCTCCACATCACCCGGTTGCACCACGTGCGAAGGATCCGCTACATACTTCCGTAGCCGAGACACGTGAAACACGTGGTGGATGTTGGCCAAGTTCGGAGGCAAGGCAAGCCGGTAGGCAACAGGTCCTGCTCTACCAAGAATCTAGTATGGCCCAATAAACCGCGAGCTCAGCTTCCTCACTCCGAGTGCCCGTCCAACACCTGTGACAGGTGAAAGTATCACAAACACGTTCTCACCCTCACTGAACTCCAGTGGACGATGCTTGACATCGTAGTAACTCTTCTGGCGATTCTGCGCCTGCTTCAGCTTTTCCCTTATCATCTGGATCTGCAGGGTGGTATCTTGGACAAAGTCCAAGCCAAACAACTCACGATCCCCAACCTCAGACCAACAGGTAGGTGTACGACACCTCATACCGTAGAGCGCCTCGTAGGGTACCATGCTAAGGCTAGCATGGAAACTGTAGTTATATGAAAACTCCACCAATGGAAAGTACCTATCCCATGCCGAGCCCTGCTCCAACGTGCAAGCCCGCAACATGTCCTCCAAGGTCTGGATAGTCCGCTCGGTCTGTCCATCAGTCTGAGGGTGATAGGCTGTACTCAGTCTCAACTGAGTCCCAAAAGCTCCCTACAGCGCCTCCCAGAACCGAGATGTGAACTTCGGGTCCCTATCACTGATGATACTCTCGGGCACCCCGTGAAGCCTCACGATCTCGCGAACATACAGTTGGGCCAACTGCTCAGTAGTGAAGCTCACCTTCGCTGGAAGAAAATGGGCAGACTTCGTCAATCTGTCCACAATGACCCATATCGAGTCACAACCAACCTGAGTCTTCGGCAAACCCACAACGAAGTTCATGGAAATGCTCTCCCATTTCCATTCCGGAATCTCAAGAGGTTGAAGTTTACCAGACGGCTTCTGATGTTCAATCTTCACCTTCTCGAAGATCAAACACTTGGACACATACACATACACAGCTATGTCCTTCTTCAATCCTGGCCACCAGAAATTCCTCTTCAGGTCTTGGTACATCTTTGTAGCACCAGGGTGAACAGTAAACTGTCCCTTATGGGCTTCCGCCATAACCTCTTAGGTCAAAGGACCTCGAGGAATCACAACACGCTTCTGAAACAACAGAAGTCCATCCTCATTCCAAGACACACCGTCTTTGTTCTTCACGTAGTCGAGACACTCTATTTGCACTTGCGCCTCGAGGATCTTCTCCATAAGCTCATTCCTGACTCTCACAGTCTCCATCTCGAGAAATGCACCCCCAAACAAGGTTGTTACCTTCAGATCTCGAAACTTCTCTATGAGGTCGAAGTCACCCATCGTCAAACTAGATAGACTCACGGATTTCTGACTCAAAGCGTCAGCTACCACATTGGCCTTGTCAGGATGGTACTTCAACTCAAAGTCGTAGTCCTTCAGTAATTCCATCCACCTCCTATGCCTCATGTTCATCTCCTTCTGATCAAACAGATACTTCAAGCTCTTGTGGTCACTGAACACCTACTGAACAGGTAATGCCTCCAAATCTTGAAAGCAAACACAATCGCAGCCAACTCCAAATCATGAGTCGAGTAGTTCTCCTCACGAGGCTTCAACTGCCTCAAAGCAAAAGCAACAGCTCTACCAGACTGAATCAATACACAGCCCAGCCCCTTTCCAGAAGCATCACAGTAAAGCTCAAACTGCTCCTCAGGATCAGGAAGGACCAACACAGGTGAAGTAGTCAATCTCTCCTTCAACTCCTGAAAGCACGCCTCACACTCGTGAGTCCACACAAATGGAGTCTGCTTTCGGGTAAGGCGAGTCAAAAGGAGAACCATCATGGAGAAACCCTTGATGAACCTCCGATAGTAACCTGCCAAACCTAAGAAGCTCCTCACCTCCGTAACTGTCTTGGGCCTCTCCCAATCCAGCACGACCTTAATCTTTTTGGGATCTACTGCAACTCCATCCGCTGCAATCACATGCCCCAGAAACTTGACTGATTTGAGCCAAAACTCACACTTAGAAGGCTTAGCATAAAGCTTTTTCCCCTTCAACACTTGCAGAACAATCCTAATATGCTCCGCACCAGGCAACAAATCAATGGAGAACTCTATCTCCCGCTGTGGCGAAAACTCAGGAATCTCCTCAGGAAACACCTCGAGGAACTCCCCACCATAGGAATGCCAGTGATATCCTCATGTGTCCCACTCACCAAACCTCCCAACATGACATAACCAAATGCCCCTGCTCTCAAGACCTTCCTAGCCTGCAGCAATGAAATATATGGCGAGGAACTAGCTGCGGAATCACACAGAGACATCTCCACGCGCTTTGCACAGCAATCAATCAGTGCACAGTTTCTAGACAACCAATCCATGCCCAGAATATTCTCCAAGTTAGCCATCGGCAATCCTATCAGATCTACCGAGAACTCACGGCCATCCCACTGAAACGCTACATCGCGATGTACGGTGGTAGAATCACATATTTCTCCGGTGGCGGTAGTCACCCGCAACGGTGGAGAAAGCACAGACATGGGCAACTCAAGCCCCAAAGCAATCGGGGTAGCAACAAACGAATGCGTAGCCCCGGAATCAAACAATGCGTCAACAACAATACCACCAATAGACACAGTACCTCTAACAAGGTTCGGAGCACGGTCTGACTGCTGCTTATCCAAGGTGTACACACGCCCAACAGAAGGTGGCACCGCAGGTGCCAAAGTAGAAGCCATTGGAACCATCTGCAAAGGAAGTTCCTGAAACACTGCAGCTCTCACCGTCGATGATGGACAGTCTCGAGAGAAGTGGCCCTCCTTGCCACACTGGAAACAGATCAACTGACCCGAAGCACAACGACCAGCATGCTCCTTTCCGCACCCCGCACATCTCGGAGTGGAAGAAGGCCTAGCAAAACTCCCCTGCTATGAAGCAGTCTTCTTGAACTGACCAGGCGCCTGCCTAGTCGCCAACTGTTTACCTCTGCCCTTCTCAGCAAACTCATGTCCTTCCAAGAAGTAGGAGCAGGAGTGGAACTAATAGTCCCCTTGGTCTCGTCGACCTTGGCCCTCTTGGCCTTGCTCGCTATGCAGACATCCTCAATGCCCTTACACTGCTGAACCAGTGTACCAAAATCCCTCGAAGCAGCTCCAGCAATATGCTCAGCGATCACCTCACTAAGTCCTCTGCGGAACTTAGCAGCCAGAAACATCGGAGTAGGAGGAACCATCCGGAAGTGCGCAAACTTCACAAGCTCATTAAACTTGGCCAGGTACTCGTCAACAGACATCGAGCCCTAAACCAATCTATCAAATTCCCCCTGCTTCCTCTCCTGCGCATCGTAGGGAAAGTAGTTGCCCAAAAAGCATTCCTCGAAGAATGGCCACGTCATGACATGACCCTGCATCTCATAAGCACGAGAGGTGTTCGTCCACCACTCATGGGCATCGCCCTCCAGCATGTAAGTCGAGAACATCAGCTTGTGCAGGTCTGTACACTGCATGACCCAAAATATCTGGTCCAGCGCCTGAAGCCATCTCGCTGCAGCAATAGGATCCAAAGACCCATCAAACACAGGTGGCTTATGCTTCCTGAAAGCATTCACTCGGCGATCAATCACGTCACGATCCTTAGCATGACCTACCAAGGTCTCCATCATCTCAGCGACATGAGTAGCACTGCCAATGTGACTCAGGCTCTCATCCTGAACACTAGGTAGAGGCGGCAGCGGTGGTGGGGGTGGTGGCGGTGGAAACTGACCTACAGCAGAACCAGCCCTCATCTCCTCCAACATGACTCTCATCATCGTCATGTTCGCCATCCTGTTCGCCTCGAGGACATCCTCAGTGGTCCTCCGGTTCGCTTCACGAACCTCTTCTGCGGCTATCCGGTTCGCCTCGCGAACAGCGTCCATCATTTTCGCGTTGGACAATCTAGTGGCCTCCTGATCGGCTAACCTAGCCGCCTGCATCTCAGCCAATGCAGTCTGGATAGGATCGGGTTGATCCTCAGAAGTCTCTCGTGTTCTCCCGGACCTTACCATGACTCTGCACAAGTTACACAAAGTATGAGTTGATCAAGCCCACACAATGTGATTACATATGCATTATCATAATAAAATTTGACGGAGTAAACACACAAGACAGACACTACCAAACATCCTAGCTATTGCAATACATACAGGCTTTTCCCTCGAACCATTGCTCTGATACCATAAATGTAACACCCCGTATATATCCGGTAATATTATCATACTATCGTATTAAGCTGCGCTTAATTAAAAATGCGGAATATATCTTTCTTTTCAATTATGAAGTCATTATCATTACCTACTTGTTTATTAATCAATTAATAAAACATCGCCTGTATGCAATTGCAATAAAATAGCTAACTGAAATACCTCATTAATTAAAATAACATAAGTATGTCTCTAGTCATGGAGCTACAACATGTAGATCGGACCAACTAGAAGTTTATACAAATAAACTCAAAAGTACTAACAACATGGTGGCATGGATAACTCCCATGCTCACCCCAAATAAGGTAACAAAGCCTAATATAAGTCTCAACTCAACAGCAACAACAGAATAATAATGCGGAAAACATAAACAGCATCCAGTCCAGTCATGCTAGCAAATAAACAGTAATATCATCAACTAAGCTCTGGCTTCCTACCGCCAGAGGCATCAGTCACCATACTACCTGAACCTGAAATAAGCATTCCCCAAACGTGGGGTGAGATCTCTAAACAAGAAATCTCAGTAAGGCAAGGGGTCCTCAAGGATCTTCCACCCCAAGCTCACTTACATGTGCAATATAAGTTCAAAAGCAGTTTATCATCATCAGTTCTAAAATAGTACATTGCAGCAGATAATCATGTCATGTGTGTCAAATCTATTCTACTGGCCAGAGAAATGCAGGATTTATATACGTCTAATACCCACACATAGTGCAAGACGCTACTTGCATCCACCCCGGATCACCGTCTTGTATGACGCCACATACTCAGGCTTACCGTCAAGATGGAACAACACATGCATATTAAAAGCCATTACACAGAAAGCTCAATAGTATTTCAAATATTCAAAGCATGTAACACAGCATGCATATAACCATACCCCCATGGGACATGGTGGAACCACAACATGGCTAAACCGAGGACACGAAAGCTTACCTTGCAAGCTAACTATCCAAGCCAAGAGTCCGTACAAGCTCAGGACCCACAAACAGCACAATCACAATCTGTTTATATGAGAAATATCATCAATAACCATACTTTAAAGGTTCGTTTCATTATGACAACATTTCCTTATTCGATTACGTCTTTTCTAGATCATAATTATCAAGCACTAAGTCCCTTAATTATAGGTATCACTGTTTCCCAACAGTAACACCGACTTCCTAGGCCATCAAGCCCACATGGGAACTGTCCCACGCACAACAAACTGATTTCTGGTCATTTTCACAGGTGGTAATCGATTACCAAGGGCTGGTAATCGATTACTGCACATGGTAATCGATTACCACCAGCAAGGTAATCGATTACCACACATGGTAACCGATTACCAATCACAAGTAATCGATTACCACGCGGGAAGAACAGCATTATGCAGATTTTTTCTGCATAATCCGAAGCCAAATTGCTACCCCATGACCCAAGGTCCGGTTTTGACCCAAAACAGAAGTTCAATACCACATTTTAGACTTAGATTAACAACCTTAAGCTTGAATGATTAAAGTTAACTCATTTCATAACCAAAAACAAGCCATTAACAAGGAAATTCAAAGGAAAGTTCAAGGTATACCAATGGAGGTTCAAACTCAGAAAAAGAAGGCTCTTGGAGCTCTCCAACAAGGCTCAAAGATTCTGACTTTGCAAGAGCACGAAAATACAACATAAGGTTGGACCTTTCTCTTCAAAGATGGCTCCTTGAAGCTCACAATGCCACTACAATGGCTCAACAACCCCCAACCTCCAAAGTCAGCAACAAACACTCCCCAAATAGAGGTCACAGACTCAGAATGATACTCTCCACACCCCTCCAAAGCCAACTCTCACAAGCTACAAGTGTTTAGGAGAAGAATTTGTGAAGGAAATGGCCCCAAAGCTCAAGAACAAGATGAAGAAGCCATGGAATGGTGTTTAAGAAAACTGGTCAGCCACCCTCCACGTAGAGAATTCTGAATTCCTAGGGTTTTGTGCCTTAACAAGCATATAAATAGTCACTTAACCAATTAACACAGAGTATTAGCTTTTATTGCTACGCTTAGCATTTTAATCCCAAACTCAGGATTCTTAACCTACTCAATTTTACAAGAATTATCATATTTTTCTTATATTTTTCGGTACGCGCTTTTCAAAGCCAGTACCAATTTCTGGCACCAGTTCTCATTATTTTAACTTGAAACTCGTTTTACAAGTCCCACATGTTATTCTAGTAATTATCATGCACTTATTATAATTTTTCGAGATACTTTTTTGGTACGCATTTATACCGACTAGCAGAACCGGTATCTGCACTTTTCGTCAGAAAAATGACTTTCAGCAATATTACCCACTTACTATAATTATTAGAGCCTCGTAATAATTATTAGGGTCAATTATGAAATTATCTCATTAAACTCATAATTAACGGATTAATTTCCTTAATTAACGGTGCAGATTCTTACATGTGAACTGTGAGGAAAAATGATGCAAAAGTTGATATAATTGAGTTGGTGATGGTTTGAACCAAGTTTAAATAGGTTGTGTGATTGTGTAATGCACGTGAACTGGAAGCAAAATCATTGGTTGTGTATAGGTGTAAATTTCAGCCATAAAGGGGAAATTTAGGAAAATTGATGTTGAGTTGTAATTGAATGAGGTTGTGGACTTGAAATTATGTTGTGATGGGCTTAGGAAGCCATAGGAATGTTGAAAGGAAATTAACAACACGAAATTGTAAAATAGGCCATGATGGCCGAAACCTAGTGTGTGGGGGAAGTGTAACGTTTTGCTTTTCAACTTGATGTACAAGTGAATTGATGATCACATGTGTGATCCTTGTAGGTTGCCTCCCACAGACGTGATCCTTGAGGATTGAGCATGGTGGATTTCCTTTGGTCCTTGACCAAAGGGATTTGGGTAAGTAATCGTGTAACTTTGAATGATTGAGTTTATGACTAATTGAGTGGTCTTTATGATGCTAACGTATATGAGAATGACCTTGTGTAGAAATTTCTGGTTGGACTAAGTTACGGTGTAATTTGCATTGAAGCTACCTAGCTTGGGAGCTTCAAGAATGTAATCACTTGGTACTGGGGTTAATCCTTGTATTTGCTCCACCATGCCCATTAGGGAGTAGTTGGAAGCTGTATGTTATGATGTGATTATAACTTGCTCATGCATATGTATGTATATATATATATATTTATATATATGTATATATATATATATTGGGTACATAGGATGTACCGTATCTCTAGCCAGCAGATAGATTGTTGTATGGAGTTACGGACTTCCACTGGATAGGTCTTCATGAGGGAGTTCCAGTTGGCTTGGGGCCATAGAGATGTTATCCATCGAGGAGCACTCTAAGAATGTCTCGGGTGTATCGGATGGGGGCGCCTTAAATAATGTTCCGGGAACACATTCTTGGATGAGAGCTCGTAGGCATATGCCGAGACCATTAGGTCGGATGTTGCGTGGTTTTGGCTATGACCATTCCAGCTTCATTGTATGTTTGTCTTTATACATCTCTACTTCTTTAAATCCTTTAATATATCCCTTTGTTGTTATAATTCATTGTTGTATTTATCTCTGAGTGGTGCTACATTCTACTTATATGTTGCAGGGAGATGCACATGATTGGTGGAGTAATACTTCACAACTGATGGATTAACAAGGCCAGGTGATAGATTGGCAAGTATTTGAACAAATGTTTCTTGAGAAATACTTCCCAGATAATGCAAGAAAGAGTATGCAAAGAGAAAAAGAGAGATTGGTGCAAGGCATGATGACAGTTGATCAGTACTTTGCCAGATTCAATGAGCTAATCAAATTCTCACATTATAGGAGGGCAATACTCGATTCTGCTACTTTAGCTGTAAAGTTTAGAAGATGTTTAAATTAGAAAATATCTAAGAGAATTGCTGGGAGCATCACTAGAAATTTCATTACCTTGGTAAATGATAGCAGACAGATTGAAAAAGTATACTTGTTGCACAAGAAATCCACTAAAGCCATGAATGGTGATTCTAAAAAGACTAATGATGCAAATCCCTCTTGGAGAGATAAAGGTAAGGATTTGAAGCCTAAATTTCAAAATGGTAAATTCAAGAAGACTAGAGAGGACAAGAAGACTATAATTCAGAAAGATGGTACTTCTACCGTTCCCCAATGCAAGACTTGTGGGAAGAATCACTTTGGCCAGTGCCTTAATGGTCAGGGAGTTTGTTATAAATGTGGTAAGCCCGACCATTTTGCCAAAAAATGTAGGCAATGAGGTATCAAGATAGCTAATATTCAGTCTACAGGTGTTCCAGAATCTACATTCCTGCTAGAGTATTTACACTTGATCAGAAAAAATCCGAAAAGGCTCCAGGTTTAATTAAAGGTACGATTTATATAGATGACAATGATGTTAGAGTTTTATTTGATTCAGGTGCCAACTATTCTTTTATTGTGGGTATATGTGCAGTTAGTTTGCACTTGCACTTATATAAACTTTCTCGTCCTATGGTGGTGACCACCGCCGCTGGAGAGACATGTATAGCTGATATGATATGTAAAGATGTGGAATTTATGTACAAAGGGAAGTAGTACATAGTAGATCTCAGATGTCTAGACATGTTAAGTTTAGAGATTATTCTAGGCATGGATTGGTTGTCTAAGAATTATGTTTAGATTGACTGCTGCAGTCAGAGAATAATGATGGCTTGCAGTGATAAAACAGAGAGTCCTTCACCTTATTTGTCAGTATTTCAGGCGAGAAAGGCCCTGAGGGAATAGTGTAATAGCCCGTTGTACACCAGTATTGTTAACATTAATTATGATATTAAGCGCAGTTACAATCACAACAATTCATTTATAAAAATGCGAGTAAACTTTTTTCGTTTACTACGAACATTTAAAACAATAAAAGCGTAATAATTAAAAGCTGTAACCGTAACTGTAAACTCTTGAGGAATAATTATTTAGACTAATTTTATAAATTAATTTACTTACTACGAGTCACTAAGGGGTTCCCATAAACCCACTTAGCTAATTTCTCAATTTTACGTTTTCTACCTATCCGAACATGGTTCGGTCTTTAAATTTTGCGGATAGACCATATTATATAAGCCCCCAAGACGGGGTGAGATATACGAATTTATCTCAATAACCCAGAGGTTCCGGAGAAAACTCCGCCCAATGGCTCACTTCGATGCATATAAATAATATAAAATAACATTTTGAAAAACGGGATATAGCAAGAGTTTTAGAGAAATTGGGGAACATAGGGATACAAAATACAACGAAGCTGGAATGGTCGCTACCAATACCATGCAACGTCCTGCCTAATGGCTCGGCATATAAGCCTACGGGTCTTAACCAAAGCGTGTTCCTAGAACATCAAACCGAGACACCCCTCCCATCCATATACACCCTAGACTTCCTAGTGTGCTCCTATCCGAATCACACATTGATGAGTCTCCAATTTACTATGTATTAAGGGTCAATAAGAGTGTGAAATTGATTTAAAAGTAATTAAAAAGTATGAGAATTATAATTAAATTGTTATTTTATTCTCAATAATATTCTCATAAGTTTTTTGATATTTTGCAGTAATTTCAGCTCAATAAAGAGATAAGTTGGAGATATCAAGTAGAGTTGCTTTGGATTTCTGAATCATTGAAGATCTTATCAAATCTTCGTTTGAATATTTTTAAGGAAAGTTTTCCATTAAATTAAAAAGAGGAAGATTTGAAGGATTTGGTCAAAGATATGATTAGAAGATTTGAAGGATTGATTCAAAGATATGATTAGAGATTCTAGTGAAGATTCTATTGAAGATTTGATCAAGATTTGTAAGCAAGGCATAAACTCTATAAATAGAGACCCAGACCTCATAGCAAACAATCTTTAGCTGGAGAGAATTCTTGGAAACTCACACTGGAGATCAGGATTATTCTTCTTCTTCTTTTCTTTTCTTTTATGAATTCTTTTTATTTTAAAAATTTAAAGCCAGCTATGTCTGGCTAGTTTGTTTTTGTAGTTGGGATCACGGACCCGATGTGAATCCTTTATATTTTCTGTATTTTGTTTTATAATATAATTAGTCAGTTTGTTTTATTCTACCTGGTTTAATTGTTCATATCCTGTTTAGAACTGATCACTCTAAATTATAGGGCTTTGAGGGTTAGAATTCACAATAGGCATATTGGAGTTTTAATCTGGACAAGGGTAGAATAACAATTTGTGTATGATCTAGACATAGGCTTACATAGATTGCAGACTCATAATTCATTTGCTTAATGCTTAATTCAAGAGGGATTACTAAGACATTAGAATTCTGATTGGGTTAAAGGGTTGAAATCACTAAGACATTAGGGTTCAACTATTTTATAGGAAAATAATGAATTGTCTGAACAAACGAATTAATTAATTATAAAATACAATATAGGAATATAAGGGAGGATCAGAGGTGAAGTGCATTCTAGCTACAGTCTTTTTACAATTTCCAATCAATTTCTTATTTTCTTGATATTCTTGACATTCTTGATTTTCTTGCATGCTTTTTAAATATTATTGTTTTAAAATTTCTGTTTTAAAATTCCAAACACTCAATTACTTTCACAACCAAAATCAATTTTATTTTCCAACTTAAGGGGAATAGTTAAACTAGTACTTGGTGCATTAATCCTCGTGGGAACGATACTCTACTTATCACTTTATTACTTGAAACGAACGGTATACTTGCCGTAATCGCAACAAGTTTTTGGCGCCATTGTCGGGAATTAATTACGTCAATATTAGTTTTAACTTTCGATCTTTGAGATTGAATTTTTTTTTTTTTTTACTTATTTCATTCCTCCCTCACCGCCAACCACCGTTCAGCCATCTTCAACCACCCTACCAACCCCATCCACCCACCACCGCCCGTTTGTAAATCCAGCCACCGATCCAAACACACTTCCACCGCCCTTATCCTTCCCATAGCCACTGGTCCCTGCCACAACCACCTTCATTTCCCCTAGTCTCCAAAATCACAGCTCTAACCCCCACTGGTCACCAACAATCCTCTCCAAACCAACGACCTGCCACTCCCAAACAACCAAACCACCCATACAACCATCGGACCACCATTTTTTTGGAACAACCACACCGCCAGTCAGCCACCATCTTCTCAACTCCACCATTCACAGCCACACTCCAAAGCCTCAAGTCTACTTCCAACCACCACGCCGGCCTCTGCCGATCTGTATCATCTTCACCGCAGCCCACAACCCTTCCATCGGACCAACAAACCCAAACCACCACCACACCGGTCAAGCAACCCCATCGGTCCTCAATATTCCTCCATAGTCACCTCCAAGCTCGGCGGCAAGGACTACCCCACTCCACAAACCCCACCACGACCACCAGCTCATTCAGCCATCAACACCACCGTCCATGATCCACCATCACAGCTCCTCACTACCCCCGATCCAGCCCAAGACCCATCTCTTTCATCGCTCCACCACTAGCACCGAGCCACCACCCTCCTCCAACCGATCCAGCCCAAGATCCATCCAGCCAAGCATTACCTTCAACCAAACCGATAGCCCCACACCACCAACACACCCACATCCCCTTATTCCTTTTCTTAATTTATTTTTTTATTTTTTTATTTTTTTATTTTTTTTTATTTTTTTTGTTTTTATTTTATTTTAGTTTTTTTATTTATATTTATATTTATATTTTATTTTTATTTTTATTTATTTTTTTATTTTATTTTTCTTCTTTTCGTTCTTTATGATGTACTATTAACATCATGGTTGAACAATTTGAAATCCCATTAGAATTAGAGGAAGGACTGCTCTGCATTGAAAGTGCAAAACTTTTTGGGGGTGAATATGCAGAGGATCCTCACGATCTAATGGATAAATTTTTGAATTTCTGCAGTAGTGTAAGGTTAGACGGAGCCACTGAAGACTCCATTATGGTCCACTTGTTTTCCTTCTTTCTAAAAGGTAGAGCTAAGACGTGGTTGAAGTCCCAACCTCGACGAAGCATCACCACATAGGAGGACATAGAATTCAAATTTCTAAGCAAATATTTCCCACCATACAAAGCCATAAAGATTAAAAAGGAGATCGACTCCTTTGCGCAAAATGAAGGAGAACATTTATATAAGCTTGGGGTAGACTTCAGCAATTATGCAGAAGATGTCCAGTTGAAGATTGCGAATTTGTTCGCATTTTATACAGAGGTATATGCCCACTTTCAAGAATAAAATTAGATCTAGCAGCTGGATACCACTTTACGCTATGGAACCTGAAGAAGTTCTTGATCTGATCGAGACAGTAGTTTACAACGAATACCAAGCACTCCAGGACCAGCCAATAGTTGAGCAAGAAGCTGAGGAGAAGTCATCCATTCTAGCTCAAGAGAATTATATAGAAAATGTCGCACCTCTTCTCAAGCAAGTCACTGAAGACGTTGAGGGAAATTCATACTTGAAGGATCAGGATGTGACAATAGCTACTAAAGAACTCGAAACCGAGGAGGACTCTATTACAGAAGAAGAATCCAAAGTTGATGAATATTTTGAAGTAAGAGAAGAGCAAGAAGATGGAACATATAGGGAAGAGACCCCCTCACCAATGGCAATTACCCTCCTACATTCTTATGATGAAACACTTGAATTGGAGGAGTATAAAACCGAAGAAAATGCATACTTTGAGAAGCTAGAGATGAGATCTTCAAGTGAGGAAGAATGCGATGAATCTAATCTTGTGAATTCAATTCAGGCTTGCAGCGAAAGAAGCACTAACACCCTTGGCCCCATGGTAGACATACATGTTGAGCAAGCCTTATGTGATGTAGAGACTAATGCAAATCAAGTTCCAATGACCTTATTAGAGAAAATGGGAATAAGCCATATAAGATCTGTGAAGATGACTCAACAATTTCCCGATCGCTCTATTCAAGTGTTGGTTAATATTGCTGAAAATGTATTAGTGAAGGCGGGCAACTTTGAATACAGAGAAAATTTTGCAGTCATTGATATAGACGTGGAACCTATTTTTGCTCACCTTCTTGAAGAACCATTCTTGGCCACCACAGATGCAGTGGTAGATGAGCTACAAGATGAGGCAATTCACAAGGTGGATGGAGTCCAGGTAAGTACTCTTGATTTAAAAATTAATTTTTCATCACTTACAATTTTTCCCTCAGATGTACAGGCACAATTTGTTGAAGACAAGGGAAATGGAAGAATAAAGCTCGAGAATCCTCATCTATTAAGAACCAAAAGCAAACCCAAGGTTAAGATAAAGAAATCCAAGAAGATGACTATGACCAAGGGGAAAAAGCCAGCTTTGGTTCTTTGCTACAAGCCACCTTGATCATCAGTCAATGTCAAGCTCATGACGTTAAACAAGCGCTAATTGGGAGGCAACCCAATAGTCATTTTTCTGTTTTATTCAATTTATCTTTGATTTTTTCTTTTTGCTGTTTTTAGATTATGGTTTGAGTCTATCTCCTTTTTACTGATTAGTTGATTATTATTCTGTTTACTGTTTAACCCGTATATGTGTGTTCCACCTAGCAGAATTAGCTTCTTTGACTAGTATAGTTTGTTGATGAGGACATCAACGTTCTAAATCTGGAAATTGGTTGCATGCTGTATGCGAGACCTGCTAACTGCGGAACTACACAACAGAGAGGACGTCTAACAAAAAATTTTCTGAAAAGGGGGAGATATTTTAACCTTCAATTTTTTTTTGTTGTTTTAATTTAATTAATTTGATTTAATTTTTCATATTTTTAGAAAAAAAAAATTAAAAAACCCAAAAATAGTGAATTCCTGAACAAGCGTTCCTAGATTTTACAAAGCTTACTCAGTGATTAACTAAATGATTAAATAGATTGAATTATAAGAAGCATGATATATGTGGAGCATTTAATTATTTTTATAATCTAAGGATGATGACTGCTCGTTTGTATAACTGTTTTGGTGAAAATTCTTAGATAATGCTTGATGTGAAATTTTGAAATTAGATTCTAGTTTGAATAATAACTGTGAGGATTTGAGCCTAAACAGAAATATTTTTTTTCAGAGAGGCCTCACTGTAGTAGTTTTCTAGAACTTGAACTGTTTCTCTGGCTTGCATGCATTACTGACATGATAAAGTCATGTTTAGTCTTGTTAGCTTAGAGCCAAATAACCTACCTAAAAGAATTTTCCATTGTTAGCCCTTTTGAGCCTTAGACCAATTTATTCAAAAACCTGATGAAAATTACTTAACCATTTCTCCATTGACACACCTTGAAAGAGATTAAAATGCTGATCAAAGGAAAAAGTCAAGGTACTTCTCAAAAGAAAAGTTAAGTAAGTTGAAAAAGGAAACAAAAGAATGGTCTGCAAAAATGCTGCAAAAATTCTGAAAAAGAAAAAAAAATGCAGCTCAAAAGAGAAAAGAAAGAAAATACCTGCAAACAAGGAAAGAAAAGAAAAACGTAGTGAAAAAGGGAAAAGTATCCCAAATTGATGAAATGTGGCAGAATTAAAAGACTGAGAAGGAACTAATGTCAAAAATATCAGGACTTCAGTCTCTCAAACTAATGTCAAAAATATCAGGACTTCAGTCTCTCAAATTATAACCTGTCAAAGACCTTTTGATTAGTCTATGCATGTCAAATGGGTTCCTCAATCTAAGGAATTGAGAATATGTTCAAGCTTATGGTATTACTGTTACAATGATGGAATAAGTGTGAAACCCTCAAACACTAGAGTGATGAGAGTTATATATTTATCTAAGGAGGAACATTCAAGTTATGATATGAATTTCTTGATAAAACTGAAAAGCATTGTTTAGAGTTTTCAACAAGAAAGTTATACATGCATAACAGTCTGATCTCTTAAGATAATTGTGTTTCATGTTTTCTCTCCACAGAATTCATCCTTGTTTATATTTTTGATCTAGTACATTGCTGAGGACAGCAACGTTTAAATCTGGGAATTGTTTGATGAGTCTCCAATTTACTATGTATTAAGGGTCAATACGAGTGTGAAATTGATTTAAAAGTAATTAAAAAGTATGAGAATTATAATTAAATTATTATTTTATTCTCAATAATATTCTCATAAGTTTTCTGATATTTTGCAGTAATTTCAGCTCAATAAAGAGATAAATTGGAGATATCAAGTAGAGTTGCTTTGGATTTCTAAATCATTGAAGATCTTATCAAATCTTCGTTTGAATATTTTTAAGGAAAGTTTTCCATTAAATTAAAAAGAGGAAGATTTGAAGGATTTGGTCAAAGGTATGATTAGAAGATTTGAAGGATTGATTCAAAGATATGATTAGAAATTCTAGTGAAGATTCTATTGAAGATTTGATCAAGATTTGTAAGCAAGGCATAAACTCTATAAATAGAGACCCAGACCTCATAGCAAACAATCTTTAGCTGGAGAGAATTCTTGGAAACTCACACTGGAGATCAGGACTATTCTTCTTCTTCTTTTCTTTTCTTTTATGAATTCTTTTTATTTTAAATTGTTAAAGCCAGCTATGTCTAGCTAGTTTGTTTTTGTAGTTGGGATCACGGACCCGATGTGAATCCTTTATATTTTCTATATTGTTTTTATAATATAATTAGTCAGTTTGTTTTATTCTACCTGGTTTAATTGTTCATATTCTGTTTAGAACTGATCACTCTAAATTATAGGGCTTTGAGGGTTAGAATTCACAATAGGCATATTGGGGTTTTAATCTAGACAAGGGTAGAATAACAATTTGTGTATGATCTAGACATAGGCTTACATAGATTGCAGACTCATAATTCATTTGCTTAATGCTTAATTCAAGAGGGATTACTAAGACATTAGAATTCTGATTGGGTTAAAGGGTTGAAATCACTAAGACATTAGGGTTCAACTATTTTATAGGGAAATAATGAATTGTCTGAACAAACGAATTAATTAATTATAAAATACAAAATAGGAATATAAGGGAAGATCGGAGGTGAAGTGCATCCTGGCTACAGTCTTTTTACAATTTCCAATCAATTTCATATTTTCTTGATATTCTTGACATTCTTGATTTTCTTGCATGCTTTTTAAATATTATTGTTTTTAAATTTCTGTTTTAAAATTCCAAAAACTCAATTACTTTCACAACCAAAATCAATTTTTTTTTTCCAACTTAAGGGGAATAGTTAAACTAGTACTTGGTGCATTAATCCTCATGGGAACGATACTCTACTTATCACTTTATTACTTGAAACGAACGGTATACTTGCCGTAATCGCAACACACACCACGACCCTAGGTCAACTAGAACTCCCTCTCGAAGACCTATCCAGTGGAAGTCCGAAACGCCCGAAGGCAAAATTGTCTACTAGTCAAAGACTCGGTACATTCTATGTACCCACACACATACTATATGCATGATCATGTTATTCTACATTACTTACATACATTTCCTACCATCACCCTCAACGGGCATGGTGGAACACACAAGGGGATTAAGCCCCAGTACCAAGAGGTTACCTTAATAAACCTCTCCACTTAGTTCCGAAGCAGTATATTCTTCGGGCTCGTTACTCACAGAAATGCCTACACAGAGGACATTCCCAATTACTTAAAACTCATACAAACACATGCAAGTTAACAATTATACAAGCACGATTCCAAGCACTTACCTCAATCCCACTTGGTCCAAGACCAAGGGCAATCCACCGACTCACAGTTCTGGGTTCAAATCAACGTACGACAACCTACAACAACCATGTACGAATTATCAGTACACGACAATTCTATGAGAACACGAAAAACGTCAAAAACCTCCCCTACACCTTGTAGGTTCGGCCAAGCATGTGTTATTTTACAATTTATTTTTCTAAATTTTCTTTCTCATTTTATTAGGTATCCTTAGGTTACCAAAAGGCCATATCAAGTGCCACTTTTTATTTTACGTCTTTTAAACGTCGTTTTGCCTAATATTTTCCTCTAGGTCCGATGAACCACTCAACACCCTCAACTATTTTTCCATTGGTTCTCCAACCTTCCAATCACCACACAACCTATCTAATTACCATTTAATTACACAACACATCATCCAAATAATTTTTCAACATAAACCCCTCACTTTTCCCTAAATGGCCAAATTGCCCCAAGGCAATTCCCAAGTGGTTTTCAATCCAATTTCATTATTCCATATCTCATACAATCCTATTATAACATCATACAACTACAAAACAACTCCCAACACACTTCTAACAACAATCCAAAAACACAAAGTCATGACATTTCTCCAAATTTTTCTAAGTTAAATCACATTTTTCATCAATAATTTTTATTGCATTTATAGCTCTAACACATCATTCTAAGACATATTCATGTACAAACATTTTCCATTTGAGCTCTCTAAACCACCAATCAACCAAGCCCTCTTTAGGGTTCATAAATTCAATCACAAGATTAAACCATTGAAGTACAAGGAAACTTACTCAAAAGCTTGGCACAAGACTCCTCCTAAACATACTCAACCTTTGGAGCTCCAAACAACTCCATGAACACAAAATTTCCCTACAACTTCGTGACTGAATTTTGCCGAGATCTCACCAATGAGAGGGTTTCAAGGCTTAAGAGTACTACCAATGGGTTTGGAAGGTGATTTGCATCAAGTTTCAAGACAAGAATCAATGGATTTGGTGCCTAAATGACTAAGTTATGATGAAATGAAGTTTTGAAATGAAAATGGCATAAAGGGGAGGGGGTCACGGATTTTAGAGAGAGGGAAGGTGTGGGAGATGATGAATAGTGCTTGAGCACATTTGGCTTAAGTGATTTTAAGTAGGGTGGATCCCACCGCCACCTCACGCGATTTCAAACTTTTTTGAATTTCCCTCCGATTCCACTAAATGTCTATAAATTCACAGCCTATTTAGAAACTCTAATTTTTAACATTAACTATTGTTCTTTAATTATACTTGATCAGATGAATCCGGAGTTTTCCGGTCGTTCGAAGAAAATGTTGTTTTAAGCTGTTGCGCGCGCCGTTGGCACGCTTCCCCAAACTTACTTATTTCCATCAAACTCTATCAGAAATCATATTTCATAGTTTTATAAACCATTTATAACTCATATTTAAAACCTAGAGCTCAAAACTCCATCGGCACGCTTTACGGTGCAACTGTACCGCGGAATTTTTACCTAGTAAAACACTACTCACTGAATTTTCTGAAACTTGCCTAACCACTCAATTTTTCCTTCTGAATCCATTTCCAGGGTTATTTTTATCATCTGAGACTTTTTACTCAATTTTTATCTTCCTAGGGTTGCGTGTTGGCTAATTAGCGTTTTGCCCTTTCTTTTTATTTTGTCCTCATTTTCAGGATTTTCACTAATCCTTCCTTTTAATCCTCATTTAATATTTTAATACTTAATTTAGAATTGCGAGGTGTTATAATCACCCCACATTTTAGAATTTTGTCCGCAAAATTAAATCATACATGTCTGCTAACTCAGGATACAGCCGGAGAATTTCATCCTCCCGTTCCCAAGTAGCCTCCTCAGATGTACGTTCTTCCCACTGAATCTTTAGCATTGGAATAAATTTGCTTCTAAGCCTCTTTTCACAGCGGTCGAGAACATCAATAGGACCTACGGGAGTCTTTAAAATCTCCCGAATTTCAATATCATCCGGTATCACCACATATGATTCATCCGGAATATAACGCCGCAACTGGGATACATGAAAAACATTGTGCAGATTTGACAACTGTGGGGGCAAGGCAAGCTGATAGGACACTAATCCTACTCTTTTCATTATCTGATACGGCCCAATAAAACGAGGACTCAGCTTCCTCACGCCTAATGCACGCCCAACACCCGTAACTGGAGATAACCGTACAAATACATGATCACCTTCTTCAAATTCTAGCGGTCTGTGTCTATTATCATAATAACTTTTCTGCCGATTCTGTGCCTATTTAAGTTTTTCTCTGATCATTTCAATCTGTGTTGTAGTTTCTTGCACAAAATCCGGCTCAAATATCTCTTTATCACCTTCCTCAGTCCAACAAGTAGGAGTACGACATCTCGGTTCATACAATGCCTCATACGGTGCCATGCCCAGACTGGAGTGAAAACTGTTATTATAAGAAAATTCCACCAGTGATAAGTACCTGTCCCAAGCAGTGCCCTGCTCCAATGTGCAAGCTCTCAGCATATCCTCAAGTGTTTGTATGGTTCTCTCCGTCTAACCATCAGTTTGCGGGTGATACACAGTGCTCAGCCTAAGTTGAGTGCCAAAATCCTGCTGCAAGACTCCCCAGAAACGAGAAGTAAATTTCGAGTCCCGATCACTAATAATGCTAACCGGTATCCCGTGGAGCCTTACAATCTCCTTCACATATAATTTTGCTAATCTCTCCGTAGAGAAGTCCACTCGCACTGGCAGAAATGTGCAGACTTTGTAAGCCTATCCACTATAACCCAAATTGAATCGTAACCATCTTGAGTCTGAGGCAAGCCAACAACGAAATCCATAGAGATGATCTCCCATTTCCACTCTGGTATATCCAATGGCTGAAGTAAACCAGCAGGTTTCTGATGTTCTATCTTGACTTTCTGACAAATTAAGCACCTTGATACATACTCGGCTACATCCTTCTTCATCCCAGGCCACCAGAACTTAGTTTTTAGATCTTGATACATTTTTGTGGCACCTGGGTGGACAGCATACTGACCCTTATGGGCCTCAGTCATTACCTAATATGCTAACTCCTTAGGCACAACAATCCTGCCCTGATACAATAATAACCCCTGTTTATTTAAAGATACACCACTCTGCCCCTTCAAATACTTGATACTGTCGTTTCGCACCTGCGTTTCTTTAATTTTCTCATGTAGTTCATTCTCAACTCGTAAACACCTGAACTCTTCCACACTACCAATAAATACATTCGTCAATTTCAAATCACATAATTGTTCAATCACTTCATTATCCCACAACATCAGCTGGGACACGCTGACAGACTTCCTACTCAATGCATCAGCTACCACATTAACTTTACCCGGATGGTATTTCAGCTCAAAATCATAATCTTTTAGAAATTCAACCCATCTCCGCTGTCTCATGTTCAACCCTTTCTGATCAAACAAATACTTCAAGGTCTTGTGATCACTGAACACAACAAATTTCATCCCATACAAAAAATGCCCCCAGATTTTTTAGGCAAATACAATAGCAGCAAGCTCCAAATCGTGCGTCGGATAATGTTTCTCATGAGGCTTCATCTGCCTCAAAGCATAAGCAACCACTCTCCTCTCTTGCATCAACACACACCCCAAACCTTTCTTGGAAGCATCACAGTATAATTCAAACTCACCTTCCGGCTCGGGGAGGGTCAACAGAGGAGCAGTAGTCAATTTCTCTTTAGGGTCCAGAAGACATCTTTCACATTCCTGGGTCTACACAAAAGAAGTATCCTTTCGTGTCAATCGGGTCAACGGAAGTACCATTGTGGAAAACCCCTCTATAAATCTACGATAATATCCAGCAAGACCTAGAAAGCTCTAGATCTCAGTAACAGTTTTCGGTCGTTCCCAGTCCATTACAGCATCAATTTTATTTGGATCCACAGCAACACCCCTAGCAGAAATAACATGACCCAGAAATTGAACCTTCGATAACCAGAATTCACACTTTGACGGTTTCGCATACAACTTTTTATCCTTTAATATCTGCAACACAGTATTCAGATGCTCAGTATGCTCTTCCTCACTCTTAGAATAGATCAAAATATCATCAATAAACACAATGACAAACTGGTCCAATTACGGTTTAAAAATACGATTCATATAGTCCATGAACATCGCTGGGGCATTAGTAAGCCCAAAAGGAATCACCTGATATTCATAGTGTCCGTATCTAGAACGAAATTCTGTTTTAGGCACATCCTCCGGCTTAATCCGAATCTGATGGTATCCGGACCAGAGATCAATCATAGAAAATACGCAGGCACCCCTCAACTGATCCAGTAAATCATCAATACGCAGCAATGGGTACCTGTTCTTAACCATAACTTTATTCAATTGTCGGTAGTCAGTACACAATCTCATGCTTACCTCCTTCTTTTTCACAAATATTATCGGTGCTCCCCACGGAGACACACTCGGTCTGATAAAATCCTTCGCAGACAGTTCCTCAATATGTTTCTTCAACTCAGCCAGCTCCAGTGGCGACATCCGGTATGGAGCCAAAGAGATCGGCCCCACACCAGGCAACAATTCAATCGAGAACTCAATCTCTCTCTCAGGTGGAAATTTTGGTATCTCATCAGGGAATACATCCACAAACTCATTAACCACCAGAATACAAGAAATTTCTATTTCTTTATCATCCACCAATCCACCCAAGAAAATATAACTCTGATCCCCAGCCTTCAAGGCTTGAACAGCTTGGCACATAGACAGAAAAGGAGACGGACTAACCAAGGGCTTCTCGTGAGATAAAATCAACCTCTTGCCGCAGCAATCAGTCTTTGCGCAGTTTTGAGACAACCAATCCATGCCCAATATCAAATTAACAGAGGCCAAGGGCAAGATAATTAAATCAATAATGTAACCCCTGCCTTCGTAGACAAACCCAACCTCTTTACAAATAAAGGAAGAATCACTAACCTCTCCTGTAGCAGTAGTAATACGCATAGGGGGGATCATCTGTAATACTCTTAACCCCAATCGTTTTGCAAAATATTCAGCCACAAACGAATGCATTGCTCCCGAATCAAATAAAACAGACAAATCAATATTTGAGATAAAAATTGTACCTTTAACCAGATTAGGTGCCTTCTCTGTTTGTTGCACATTTGTAGTATAGACACGCCCAACCGTATGGGCAGATGGCAAGGCCTGCAGATTCGCAGCCTGTCCAGTATTACTGTAATAATTATTGGCAAAATGCCCAACCTTACCACATTTAAAGCAAGAATTCAGAGCCGCAGTACAAGGGCCTTGATGACCCGGAGGCTTCCTTACCTGCAACCCCCTACCTCTATTGTTATTCTATTGGTAGCCACCTATGTTATTATTACCTAGAGGACCAGATGTCCTCGAAAAACTAGACTTCCGATATCTTTTATAAACACTTTCAACCCGTTTGCACTGGGTCACTAGATCAACAAAGTTCCTCACAGCAGTATTAGACATCCTTTTAGCAATTTTCTCATTCAGACCTCTCTGAAACTTAGCAAACAGAAACTCAGGAGTCGGCAGCACACCCTCATAATTTGCAAATTTCACTAACTCATTAAACTTCGCCACATAGGCATCAACAGTCATGGTACCCTGTACCAATTTCTCAAACTCACCCTGCTTAGCTTCCCGAACATC
>NW_026899641.1:0-90417 GCF_033153095.1 Gastrolobium bilobum | reverse complement strand
TGTTATGGTTTCGGCTCATTTAGGTATTGTTGACGAGTCGGAGTTTTTGACTTAAGTCGGGTTGTAGATAAGTTTGGGGGGAGTTAATTTTTGAGCTCGATATGTTGCTCATTTGTTTTCTTGTTGTAGTTCATACTTACCTTTCAAATTGATAATCTGCATTTTGACTTTTCTTCTTTCCTTTTGCAGTCGAGCATGACCTCTGCCGAATACAAAAAGTTTTTGCCTAAGAAAACTGGAAAGGGAAAGTCAAAAGAGTCGGCCGCTCTTGAGTCTGGAGTTCCGAAGAAGAGGCAGATAGATTCCATACTCGGCGGCAGCTCGGTCGACGCCGGGGTGACCATGGTTGATGCTTCGACTCCTGTTTCGTCGCCGCTCTCAGTTCCCCCCTCAGCTCTCCCAGAGAATTTGGTCAGCCTCGAGCCTGGTGAATTATGGAGAACGGGGGTTTCGGACCGCCTTAGGGCCGTACTCAAACCTCCTTCCGGGCTCATTGGGAGTTCGGGCTTGACCACCACTGTGAGGGCCATGTTAGCGCGAATGGAAGAAGATTCTTTGAAAACGATCTCACTGCTCCAACCTTCAGGATCTTAATCAGAGCCTCGATTTGTCTAATGCTTCTAACTCATCTCTTCCGTCAAGGTAGAGGAGCTGAGCAAATCTAAGTCGACCTTGGAGGGCAGAATTCAAGAGTTGTCCTTGGCCCTGGATAAGACTTCGAAGGACTTGGAGGTGGTTACCGCCGAGGCCAATGACTTGCGTGCCGAGAAGGAGTCCTTCTCGGGGTCTATGGCGGAGAAGGATGCTCGCCTTGCTGACTTGCAGGCCGATTTTGAAGAGGCCAAAGCTGTGGTTGCAAGAGCCGCTATTCAAGCCTTCGACAACGCTATTGCTCAGGCTCAAACTCTGAACCCTGGCATGGTGGTGGATGGCATGGACGTATCCTACGAGGGTCAGAACATGATTGCCGCTCAACAATTTCATTTTGCCGACGTTGCTTCTTTTTTATTCACGCTTGAAGTGCTTATTTCGATCTCGTCACAATCGACTTATATTTTGTTGAGGTTTTTCATTAGCCGATTATAGGGTTACTTTTTGTTCGTCAGGCCTCCTGAGGCTTCAATTTCCTAAGCAGAAGTCAATATGCATATACGACAGAAATTAATTAACTGCTTTATTTGCATTTCAATGAAATCTTTTGTACAAGGGCTGAGCTTAAGAGCTCATTTTATTTGCCTGAAAATAAATCTATCTACCGACTGAGCTTAATAACTCGTCTTATTGGTGTAGAAATAACTCTAACTATCAATCGAGCCTGACAGCTCGTTTTCTACTTCGAGTGTCGGGCCTAGACCCTAGCTGTAGTAGATCTTCAACTTGTCCGCGTTCCAAGTCCTTTTTACTGGTTTTTTGGAGATAGTTTCCAAGGTGTAGGCTCCCTTTCCTAGATCATTCTTGATCCTATAGGGGCCTTCCCAGTTTGCGGCCAGCTTTCCATCTTTCGCATTCTTGTTGCCTATGTCGGCTCTACGCAGTACCAAGTCGCCACCCTGAAACGACCGAGGTCTGACCTTTTTGTTGAACCTGGCCGTTATCAAACGCTTGGCCATCATGTTTTTGTATCTGGCGTTCTCCCTGCACTCGTCCAGCAGGTCGAGTTCTACAAGGAGTGCTTCCTTGTTTTGGCTTTCGGTTCCTTGCAGCCTCTGGTTCGTCCTCCAGGATGGCACGCCGATTTCCACCGGGATCATGGCCTCGCACCCATATGTTAGCTTGAAGGGGGTTTCTTCCGTAGCAGACTGAACACTCGTCCTGTAACCCCATAGGACGAGGTGTAGCTGCTGAACCCAATTGCCTTTGGCCTGAAAAAGCCTCTTCTTCAGCCCATTGATGATCACCTTGTTGGCAGACTCGGCCTGTCCATTAGTTTGAGGGTGTTCGACTGATGCAAACTGGTGTGTGATTTTGAGGTCGGTCATCAACTCTTGGAACTTTTTGTCAGCAAACTGCGTTCCGTTGTCTGTTATTATCTCGGCAGGAAGCCCAAATCGGCTTATTAGGTTTCTCTGAAAGAATCTCCGTATCCTTGCCGAGGTAATGGTGGTGAGGGGTTCAGCCTCGATCCACTTGGTGAAGTAATCGACAGCTACTATCAGCCACTTGAGTTGACCCTCCGCTGCAGTGAAGGGTCCCAGTAGGTCCATCCCCCATTTGAAGAACGGCCACGGAGCCGTGATACTTTGCAGCTCTTCTGGGGGAGCACGGAGGATCAGCGCGTGCTTCTGACATTGTTCGCACTTTTTGACGTGCTCCTTCGCGTCTGCCTCCATAGTTGGCCAATAGTATCCTGCCCTCAGTGCCTTTCTGGCCAGGGCTTTTCCTCCCATGTGATGCCCGTTTATGCCCTCATGAATCTCGGCCAGCACGTATTCGACCTCGCTCCTGCCTAGGCACTTTAGCATGGGCGTGTAAAAACCCTTCTTGTAGAGTTGCCCTTCTATTATGGTGAAGCAGGCCGCATTCCTCACGAGTTTTCTGGACTCTTGCGTTTCGTCTGGCTGGATTCCTTTTTCCAGGTAGGCCACTATGGGTCCTCTCCAATCCTCAGTCTCGGTAATCACCATCACACACGTCGGCTCCAAAATGCTCTGCTGTATCACGGTGCGATGATTTCCTGGGCCCTTTGAGCTGGCAAGTTTGGATAAGATGTCGGCCCGATTGTTTTCGTTTCGAGGTATGTATTGAATTATCACCTCGTCAAAATCGGCTAGCAATTCCCTGACCTGGTGGAGATACTTCATCATGAGAGGACCCTTGGCTTGATATTTTCCCTCAACTTGTGAGGTAATCAGCTGCGAATCACTCATTATTTTGATTTTTCTGGCTCCATGCTCTCTTGCTTGTATGATTCCGGCAATAAATGCCTCGTATTCAGCCTGGTTATTAGAAGTCGGGAAGGCCAGGTGAAGTGAATGCTCGATGGACACTCCTTCCGGGGTCTCAATGATTACCCCGGCTCCGCTTCCTTTGGAGTTGGACGACCCATCCACGTGTATTGTCCAGAAATCATCATTTCCTTTTTCCTTTTCACTGGATGGGGTTAGCTCCAGGATGAAGTCGGCCAGCGCTTGGGACTTTATCGCCTGCCTGGGCTCATATGCAATGTCGAACTCTGAGAGTTCGACTGCCCAGTTTATCATTCTGCCAGCGAGGTCCGGTTTGTGGAGGACTTGCCTGATGGGCTGATTCGTACGCACAATAACTCGGTGACTCTGAAAGTAAGGTCGGAGCCTCCTCGCCGTGGTAAGTAGTGCGAATGCGACTTTCTCGAGCTTCTGGTAACGAAGCTCGGGCCCTTGCAAGGCCCGACCCACAAAGTAGATCGGCTGTTGTGATTTGTCATTTTCTCGTACCAAGGCGGCACTGACGGCCTCTTCCCCGACTGATAAGTATAAGATCAGCGTTTCCCCAGGTTCTGGTTTGGTCAGTACGGGAGGAGTGGCCAGGCAACTTTTAATATTTTCGAACGCGTTCTTGCATTATTCTCCCCATCCGAATTCGGCTTCCTTTTTGAGAAGCTTGAAGAAAGGCAAAGCCTTTTCCGCCGATTTGGGCAAGAATCTGGTTAGGGCCGCAAGGCGTCCAGTGAGCTGTTGAATTTCTTTTTTACTTTCGGGCTGCTTCATTTCGAGCACGACCCTACACTTGTCGGGGTTCACTTCTATTCCCTGGTTGGTAAGCATGAAGCCCAGGAACTTTCCAGCTGGTACCCCAAAAGCGCATTTCGCCGGGTTCAGCCTGATCCTGTGAGCTCTCAGCTGCTCAAAAGTTTCCCTGAGGTCGTTTATATGTGCAGACATTTGCAACGACTTAACTATCATGTCGTCGATGTATACCTCAAGGTTTCTTCCGATCTGCCCTTGAAAAACGCGGTTCATCATCCGCTGATATGTCGCCCCTGCATTTTTGAGACTGAAAGGCATGACTTTGTAACAAAAGTTTCCCTTCTCGGTGATGAAGGCGGTTTTCTCATGGTCCTCGGGGTGTAGCGGAATTTGGTTGTACCCTGAGTACGCGTCCATAAACGATAACAGCTGAAATCCTGACGAATTGTCAACTAACTGGTCAATGCTTGGCATGGGGTATGAGTCTTTTGGGCAGACCTTATTGAGGTCGGTATAGTCCACACATATCCTCCATTTCCCACTTGGCTTTTTTACCATTACTACGTTGGACAGCCAGGTGGTATACTGTATTTCCCTCACGAATGCGGCTGCCAACAGCTCGTCGACGTGCTCATTTAATGCCTGACGTCGGTCTGTCCCTGTCTTCCTCTTCTTTTGGGATACTGGCCGTGAACCGGGGTACATGGACAGCTTGTGGCAGCAGAAGGTTGGATCAATTCCAGGTATTTCTGAAGCTTTCCACGCAAAAACGTCTCGGTTTTCTTTTAACAAAGAAACCAGCTCCTCTTTGAATTCCGTGCTTAGGTCTTTTCCCACCTTGGTGCGTCCTTCGCCGTCTTCTGAAATGTCGGCATCCTCCAATTCTCCTTGGGCTTCAGGACGAGGTGCCAAGAGCTCCTCCCTTACATTGAGCTCAACCAAGTTGACCTCTCTTCCGCACGTCTTCAGGGATTGGCCTTTGGTTCCTCCTTCTTTAAGCCGAGTTGGAGATGATGGATTTCCATGATGGACTCGTAGAGTCTCGTAGTAGCACTTTCTTGACTCTTCTTGATCGCCTCTTATGGTGACGACCTCGTTGTTCATCCCAGGCATTTTCAATGCTTGGTGTTTGGTGGAGATCAGCATATCCCATTCATGAATTGTGGGCTGACCTATAATTACGTTGTAGGAAGACGAGGTGTCCACTACAACGAAACGAACCCTACCAGCTCGGAACGAATCCTTCGTGCCCAAGGTCAGTTTTAGGTCGATGTAGCCTTTTGGAGGGGACGCCGTTCCATTAAACCCGACCAGCTCAGTGATACGTGGCTTCAAGTCCTTCTCGTCCAAGTTCATCCTCTGGAAAGCGTCCCAGAGAATGATGTCAGCTGAACTTCCGTGGTCAATAAAAATTCTTTTGACTCGGCAGTTGACTAGTACTCCGATGATCACCAATCCGTCAGTGTGTCCGGGTACAACCCTCGCTAGTTCCTCCTGAGTGAAGAACAGTCTTGGGGGAGCCGGCTTGCCGTCCTTTTCTTTGAAAGTTGGCCTGTCCCTTACCGACATGACCTCTTTTAGGTATCTTCTCCGGGCGTTGGCCGAGTCTCCTCCTCCTAGGGCTCCACTTATCACGTTGCATTCGAACTCGGCTTCAGGGAAAGCGTCGTCCTTTTCATCGACCTCTTTGCCTTTGGAAGGTCGGTCCTTTCTTTGGTCCTTTCGATCCTCTCTCTTTGGGCTTCGACTTCGGCTTCGGCTACTTTGCTTGCGCTTATTATTTTTCTTGCCCTGTGTTCGGATGATATACTGCTTTAACTTTCCCTCCCTGACGTGTTTCTCAATTGCATCCCGGAGGTCCCAACAATCATCTGTGTAGTGACCGTTTTGGTCATGGAATGCGCAGTATTTGCTTTTATCTAACCCGAACTTGGCTCTGAGAGGTCGAGGTCTCTCGACGTTGCGCATTTCGGTATGTGCTACCTCTTTCCATATCTTAGATCTAGCCATGCTTAAGGGTGTATAGTCATCATATCTCCTCCTTGGTGACCGGTCTTCCGACCTTTTATCACGAGTGTCCTTTGCTTTTTTGGATCCCTTCTGATCCCGATCTTTGTTGTTTTTCCTACTCGGGCTCCGACGAGTAGGGCTTCGTCCTCATGATTCGACATAAACCTTTTGCATGTCCTCCACGTCAATGTATTTGTCCGACCTTCTCCTGAACCCCTCCAGATTGTTCACCGGGTTCTTATAGATGGACCTCGCCAATGGGGAATCGCCATCCAATCCCGAGATGATTAAGTGGAGGTGCACTGCTTCAGTTAACCCGCGTACCTTGAGGGCGGCATCCTTGAATCGGTCGAGGTACTTCCTCAGCGATTCGTTCTCCTTCTGCCGGATTCTTCCTAAAGCATAGGCTGGCATCGGATGCACCCTGCTTGTTGCAAAGTTAAGTCGGAAGGTCCGAGCTAGGTCCTCAAACGAGTCGATTGAGTTCCTAGGGAGCCTGGTTATCCAAGTCATCGCTTGGCCAGTCTAGGCCCTTCGAGTGGGGCCGCGTTCAGTTGCCGCGGTCCTCCATCGCCAGCATTGTCGGGCCTTCTAGGTCGTTCTCCAACATTTTGATGCCGGAGGTCTTCAGCGTTCTGATGCTGGGTGCCTGCGGCGTTCTGAAGTACGCCTTCCGCATGTTGTTGGGGAGGTCGGTTGTTTGCGACCCCTCCGGTTCCCTAAGTTTGGCCTTCCGCGTTCAAAGTCCTCAGTTCAGCCTCCACCGTCGCCATCCTTTGTGCATCCATGCGCTGCTAGGTCAGAAATCTGTTTTCCATCTCTTGCAACCTTTGAAGGATTGCACCCATGGCCATGTTTGTCACGTTTGGTGGCTCACTGTGTGGAGGCTGACGAACTGCCGCAACTGTTGCGTTCAGCTGGGGTCTGGGAGTCGGTCCTTGTGTGCCGACCTCGCCGACCTGTACCTCAACCAGCACCGGGTCTGGTTCCAATTGGGGCTGTTCCGACGCAGGTTGGTGTTGAGGCATGCCATAAGGCTGAGACTGTGGTTGACGCGGAGGCATTTGGGATGTTCCCGACGTCGAACGTGTGTTCGTCATTGTGGGGTGGGAGTCGAAATTTACGGTTCCCCACAGACGGCGCCAATGTTCGGTCCTGGATAGACCGTATTGCTATACCGTAAGGTATGCGCTCAGAGATAATGTATATCAAGTGTATACTAGGCTTACAGCCGAGGTCCCAATCACTGCGCACAAGCAATAGGCTTATAGCCAAGGGGTGGGTGTGTGCACAGTGTGGGCAGAAGTACAATAAATGAGTTCTGAAATCTTACCTAGGGTTCTTAGGCTCTTATTTATAGGATTACCTTCCCAGGATTGTGCCTCTGAAATCCCCCCATTGTAGCTGGATTCCCTCTTTCTGTTGGGGTGTGATCCTTATCTCATATCCTTTTAATTGTTTGAGGTTGTTGAGATGTAACTGATTCAATATCCTTCTGGATATTTTACTAGGTAGTTGGAATATGATATTCATATCCATAACAGTCTTTATAATTAATTTTTTAATCTTTCAATCTCAAAACGATGTTGTTTTGAGAATAAATGCAAATGCAGATAACTTATCTGCAGTAACTGCAGAAATATTTTTCTGTATTGCATATCATTCTTTATTTTAGTTTGAATATAAAAGTAAGAGACAACTTTTTTTCTCTTGCAACATCTTACAATCACTTTTATCATCCTTAGATTAAAATTAAATTAACGGCTATCACTTGATATTATTTTTTAACTGTTAATTTACTTTTGACCCAACAATAATAAAAAGGTTGTAAAAAAAAGAGGTTGTAAATATAACTTCTCTTGTGCTCATTTACACCAAACACTCAGACACCCACCCACCTTCATATTGTCCTAGGTATGTTAGGACCTTGTTCCTTAGGTAACTAGTTCGCTTCCCTTGCTGCACTCAAAACTTAAGCATTTTAACCTTTGAAGTTTGAACGCCTTTTCCCTTTTGAATAATCCCTTTGTGTGGGGTTGACTTATTTTGAACTTTTCTGATGGTTGCATGGATGGATTGGTATAAATTAACTTCACTCAAAAGCTACATAGGTATTGGCCTCACAATCATTCTCGCTTGTTGCACTTTTTGCCAATGCAAGGGGGAAAAAACAATAATAATCATACCTAGAAAACAAGCAAGCCAAATGCCAAGAGGGTTGGGACAAATACGTACGTGTCAAACACCTGCCATCTACTTTGTCTTGACATGCCCATAAACTTTGTTGCAAACAACCACAGCTTTATGAACAAGATGAAAACCAAGGTCCATTGGGAAGGTTTTCATGACAGACAATCATAATGACTTCCAATTTCATTTGGCATTTTCAACTTTCCAAGTCCAATGGGGGGCACATAGGTTCTGCGAGATTGAGAGCCACAAAGTATAATTATGTGTTTTATTTAAGTATTGGCTTTTGGTCTCTTTGAAAATGCCACTGAAAATCACATGTGGTATGTTAATAAGAAAGCACGAGTGAGATGATTAGTAGGTTCAGTGGTTACGAGTTGATTAAGCAATGAAATAGTATTATTATAAGAAACAATTGAGGGAGTGTAGAGTAGTTTCTTCAAGCGATAGACTCGTGGACGCGAAGATGGAAGGGCACCATACTTAGATAGGACAAAACCCCTATTTTTTTATTTTTAAATTTTTCATTTAAGTACGAAGTTTCAGACGTTGGATTCTATCTTAAGGTTTCAAAGAGCCACGTGACTTTAAGATAATTAAAAAGATTATCATTTTAATTGAAGAGATAGTATAATCTATTTACTTTTTTTTATTTCTACCTTATTTAGTTATTTTATATCAAAATTTTAATTAACTTTCATCTTTTATCTCTCCTCTTGAAATTTGGATCCAATGGTGTTAAGGTTAATAGGTAGAGAGTAAGTATGAAAAAATCTAGGTATAATATCTTATCGCTTAATTGAAAGCTCACTTCTATATTAGATTCACGAAAGAAAAAAAAAAGAAGCAAAACTTTAGCATTTTCCTTATGATAAAGGTATTTAGAGGCTAAAGCACCATTATTAAATTGTTGGACAAAAGAATTGCTCAATTAAAGCTGATTGAATAAGTTTTTCCAAACTAATGCAGTCAAACATATACTGAAACCTTACTGGACTAGTCATATCACTCATCCTTACAAGACTGATGCCATGTTAGCGCCACGTAGGTAGTCCCATCATTGATCATTATGGAACTCATATCGTGATGACACGTGGCACAAAATTTTCAACAGTTTTACTGTAAAACTTCGAATGACCATAATTTTTGACTTAGGCATCCAAATCAGGTATTTTTTATTTCATATAATTTCTCGAGATCTAATAACACCTCATTTGACATGTTTTATCTCCCACAAACATAGTTCGAATTAGCAACAATGGTTCCACAATCACAAGAGCATTTAACCCCAGAAGCAAGCTCCTGAGTTCTTTCCAAACCAACACCATGAGTTGCAGCACGTGCCATCAATTTCTTGGTCTAGTTTTCCCACGGTTAGCCTATGAACCTACGATTTTTTCAGTAATAAGATAAGTATTTTAGGGCTTTATGTAAGAAGAAACATTATTATCTGTTGTTGCCTGTACGCATTGATGGAGAGGAAACCACTATCATGATTAGAAAATCTTGGAATACAGATACCTGCTTTATGACAAGCGAAATAAGTTTTATATAATGAGTCACCATTATTTGTTATTGTTGTATATTTGAAAAATAAGTTTTCGATAGCACGTGCTATAGCTCATGGTGTTGGTTCGAAAAGAACTTGGGAGCTTCTTGATTTAAGTGCTTTTGTGATCATGGTACCATTGTTTCAAATTCGAACTATGTTTGTGGGAGATTAAATATGCCAAAAGAGATGTCATTACGTATATCTTGAAAAGTTATGTGAAATAAAAAAAGACTTTATTTGGATACCTGAGTCAAAAATTATGGCCTTTCGAAGTCTTACGGTAAAATTGTTAAAAATTTTGTGCCACGAGTCATTAGCGGGTGAGTCCCATAATGATCAGTGACAGCCTGACAGGACTGCCTATATGGCGCTAATATGGCATCAGTCCCGAAAGGATGAGTGGTGGTACTAGTCCCGTAAGGTTTCATTACGTGTTTGACTGCATTAATTTAAAAAAACTTATTCAATCAGGTTTAACTGGGCAAAAGAATTGCCCAAAAATCTCAGAATAGTGCTTTGCTGGTACTTTGACGGTAATTTAATGGAAATACTTTCAGATTTACCAAAAAATATAAAATAAAACTTATATCTATTTTATTAGAATATTGAAATTTCATTTTTACATATTTTTCTTATCAAATCGAAAATATTTGTTGAAGGGTCTAGATTTCTCTATTGGAGTTATTGGTTATTCAATTATTTTATTTTCATATTTGCAACAACAAATTCGAGACTCTAATTAAGGGAACAAATTTCTTATTAGTTGAATCAATAATAATTAATTATATTTTTTTAATTTAGTATTTGTCGCCACATTTTTAATATTTACTATTTACTATCAACTATCAAACAGGCCTTTATTAAAAGGACCATTGCAGTAGGGTTACTTCAATGTTAATGCCGTTAATTAATATCATTTATTTCATTAATTAAATGTAATTAATAGAAAATATCTTTAGGATTACATATGTATTTAGCTATAATTTATGAAAATAATTATGCATTCGTTCATTAAGAAATGTGAGAAATAATAGCTTTATAACTATTCAAGCTATTAGGGATTGGCTTTTTGACCCTTTTGCTCCTCATTAATTAATTAATAACCAATTTGCCTCTGATCAAGAACTATCCACCAACCTGCCCCCTTTTAGTCGACTACCTTGCTATTTTAGTCGAGCAAATGGTCAATCTTCAGAAAGTGGACTATCGCAAATTTAGTCGACTAAAAAATCATCTTAATCGACTACATTTTTGGGATATTTAGTCGACTAAGTAACGATATTTTGGGATATTTCGTATCAATTAACAGGCAAAGGCAAAGGTCACGTACGAATGAAGCGTGGACGGCAGGGTCGTCCTCAAACAGATAACCATACGGGAGGTCAACAGTATCAGGCTCTTCGTCTTGTCGCCTTGACGAAGAAGGCCGCTCTTGCCTATGCTTGGTGCGTCTCTCAAGTGACTCATTGCCCCCATCGCTTGGTCTTCTGCGGCTCGTCATTTGTTTAGGGTACCTACAATGAAACATGTCAGCATTTAACTATATGAAACATGTCATGATGGTAATGAAAACTTGCAACATAAGCGCTGTAAACCAAAAGCAAACTTTTGCCACATACAAACTTTTCAAACAAAAAAATTCACACAATGCAAAAAAATAAACCTTAGTAGATTAGGGATACAAAACCTACAACAAACGCTTTGATTACAGTTCACAAATTCGGACAACAAACAAATACAAAAAATTCCTAAACCTAAAATACAATGCAAGTTAAGAAACCTTACCTATCCTTCAGATTTCACGATTTGGACCAAATTTGGGGGCAATCCACACGCCTAAGGGAAGGGTTTGGGGCGTTCTTCAGCTGCTCCTGCGGATTTGGGGTTTGGGCCGCCTCCTTGGTCAATTAGGTCATCCTACTCCCCCTCTGCCGAATGGGGGGTTTTTAAAAAACAAATCCGTCGATATTTAGTCGACTAAATATCGTTACTTAGTCGACTAAATATCCCAAAAATGTAGTCGATTAAGATGATTTTTTAGTCGACTAAATTTGCGGTAGTCCACTTTCTGAAGATTGACCATTTGCTCGACTAAAACAGCAAGGTAGTCGACTAAAAGGGGGCAGGTTGGTGGATAGTTCTTGATCAGAGGCAAATTGATTATTAATTAATTAATTAGGGGCAAAAGGGTCAAAAAGCCATTAGGAATTTGTTAGAAATTAAAGATTTTTTTTTGGTAATTAGAAATTAAAGATTTAAATACCTATGTATTTTATGCATTGCATAAATATTTTAAATTTAGGTAAAACTTATGAAGTATAAATTCAAAGAAAAATATTTAAAATAATAAGGAATGTATACATAATTAATCCAGGTAGAATATAACAACTATAGATTAAAACACAAAATAATTCAAAATTATAAAGAAGATATGTCTAATAAACTCAAAATTATTTGAATTTAAATTTAAAAGAAGAAAAGTTAAGAATGACATATGCTACGCTTTAAATGATTTATGAAAAAAGTATTTCTCTAGTGAGTCCAAAATGACGTCGTTTTGAGATTATAAAATTAAAATATTATAATGATAAAAACTAATATAAACTTGCAATAAATTAGAATTACAAAAACATCTTGATTTTCATCATAAAACAACGTTGTTTTGAGCTCACCGGAAATAACTTATCTCCATTGACTTGAAAAATCCTTTTACCCAATTTTATATGATGTACTCTCTGTATAATTCCAACTTTATCGGATGTCCCCGAAGGGACTTATATGATGTATTCTAATTTAGTATATAGGAGCACAAAAACTAAGATATAGGAAGAAAGAGTAAATTTTAATGTAAGAAGAAATTTTTTAAAGAAATTAATTTAAATATATAATTCAAGATTTGAAGAGAAAAAATTAAGGCAAAAGGAAAATATTTAAACAGCTAGAAAGAAGAATAAATTTTAACCCAAAAAAAAGTTAAAGGAAAAAATATTTATCCTTTTAAATGACACAAGTTATACGAGTTATGTTATTTCACTTTCACAAAGGGGGACCCACACCTTTATTTTTTTGTCAACTCTCTCTCCTCCTTTATCTATCTCTTTCTCTCTCTTAAAATGACACAACTTTACATATTTTAAAATGACACACACTTTTCCCTTTAAATAATTTGTAAGAGGTTATAAATAAAATCTCCATACCCAAAATTGACAAATATATAGCATTGGAAATATTATAGGAATAAGATATTGTGCCTACTTTTTTTCATGCTTACCTTACTTACCAATGTCTAACACAGTTAAATTAGAATCTCAAAAGGAAAGAGAAATGGTAAAGATTAGTTGAGATTCTAATCTAATGGTATTAGAGAGGAATAAATAAAATGGGCATGAAAAAAGATAAGTAAAATAATTTATCACAATATTATAATGTGCGTATTATCAACTTGAGGTTTGATTATCCTCTTTTATTCTTCTTCTTCTTCTTTTATTTAAAAAAAATAAAATTGTATTGTATTAATATGAGGAAATATCATAACATTTGAGCAATGATTTACTCTTAATCTAGGAACTGATTCAAATTATACATAGGGGAATATGTTTTTTTATGTTCTACGAGACAAATTGTCTTGTGCCCACAAAAAATGAGTGAGACTTTTTTTTTCTCTCTCTTCTCTATCTCATCAGCTTTTTGTATATGTTACATGAAATAAAATTGTCTCATATAACTTGAGAAAGATATTTCCCTTCTATATCATAGTATATATGGTTTTGATTTCGTTTTATGGCCCAAATATTTTACCAGCATTATCAATGGCGTCAGATCATGTCAAATATTACATAACCTTCAGCATATCATTAATCAAATTATCTTGTATTTGATAGACACTAAAGACGAAGATTGTCAGGCGGGTCCAGGGGGAAGCTCGTGGCGGGGGGCCACCACCAATGAGCTAAGTGGATCAAATACACCAAGTGGGTCCGACACCATATCTCAACTCAAAACCTTAAGGCATTGGGTTTATGGGTCTTTCCACTTATGTACTCTTCACTTAGCCCATTACCAACCAATGTGGGACTCATCACACTTGAATATCCCAACAATCTCCCCCTCAAGTGTGAAACCAACCATTGGTATGCTCCCCCTCAACCGAGTACCCGAAGCGCAAAGTACTCGACCCGCCTTCTAGCCAATCACCAGGCTAGCTCGAGTCCAACCAGGCTCTGATACCACTGTTAGGCGGGTCCAGGGGAAAGCCCGTGGCGGGGGGGCCACCCCCAATGAGCTAAGGCTACACTAACCGTAGCAAGTAGATCATTGGTGGTGGCCCCCCCACCACGGGCTTCCCCCTGGACCCGCCTAACAGCGGTATCAGAGCCTGGTTGGGCTCGAGCTAGCCTGGTGATTGGCTAGGAGGCGGGTCGAGTACTTTGCGCTTTGGGTACTCGGTTGAGGGAGAGCATACCAATGGTTGGTTTCACACTTGAGGGGGAGATTGTTGGGATATTCAAGTGTGATGAGTCCCACATTGGTTGGTAATGGGCTAAGTGAAGAGTACATAAGTGGAAGGACCCATGAACCCAATGCCTTAAGGTTTTGAGTTGAGACATGGTGTCGGACCCACTTGGTGTATTTGATCCACTTAGCTCATTGGTGGTAGCCCCCCACCATGGGCTTCCCCTGGACCCGCCTGACATTGGTACAGATGGCTTATCATCTTCGATCACGTGCCACACGTCCCTGTCAACGAGCAGAGCCTCCATCTTCAGCTTCCATAACTCGAACCTTTTTCCTCCGAACTTTTCAACCTCGACCCGTGATTGGCCAGTCGACATCCTCTCCAAATCAAATTCGCAGTTTTCTCTATGCCAAGAAAAAACCCTAAATCGCGAAACCCTAATCTGTCACAGGAACCCTGGTCGCGGAACCAAAGCTCTGATACTAATGTCAGGCGGGTCTAGGAGAAAGCCCGTGGCGGGGGGCCACCACCATTGAGCTAAGTGGATTAAATACACCAAGTGGGTCCGACACCATGTCTCAACTCAAAACCTTAAGGCATTGGGTTCATGGGTCCTTCCACTTATGTACTCTTCACTTAGCCCATTATCAACTAATGTGGGACTCATCACACTTGAATATCCCAACAAAGATTACCAACCTCAGCTTTATTATTGAACTCTTCTGATTTGTGAATCCATTTTAAACCCATCATTGTATTTAGAGATGTGCAAAATAACCAAAAAATAGAATCGAACTATGAATCGAACCGAACTGCACTTAAAATAACTGATTTTTAAAAATCATTTCATGAATCGAACCAATTTTTACAGAACCAGATCATGAACTAAACTGGTTTTTAAATCCAGTTCAAGAATCAAATAGAACCGAACCGTTTTCGAATTGAACCGAACCGAACCACTTTCAAACCGAACCGTTTTTTATTACTTTATTTCTTTATTTTTTTTCTTTTTAGAGGAGGGTTGACCCGAACCAGTTCCTAACCGAACCAAATCGTTTTCAACCGAACCAAACCATATTCGAACCGAACCAAACCGAACCGGTTTTGAACTAAACCGAACCATTTTCGAACTAAACGATTTAAATCAATTTGATTCGATTTTTCAAAAAATTCAATTCATCTATACACACCCTTAACTGTACCCGCGTTTTGCCATAAAACTACAAAGCTCATGGTCATTATCTTGTCTGTTCCAGTGGACATGTATTAGAGGAGAAAGAACCTCATGAATGAGGTAAGCATCATGGACTGGTCTGTCACTCTTTTGTCTTGACAATGTATGCATATAATATAGTGCTCGTGTTGATGCTTCAAAGCATGCGAATGCTTGCATCACACATGACTTGATGCTTCCCTAAGCAGGAACCCATATGCGCCTATAAAACAAAACAAAAATAAGAAAAGAAAAGAAAATACATTGTCCCTCGGCATTGTGACACAAGACAACTAGCTAACAAATACCATCAAAGTAGGCAAAAGCTATAAAGCCTAATGGGACATTGGGACTGTTGCCCAATGTTCAGTTGCAAGCATCCCTTACCAGTGCTCATTGGGCTCCACAATCCTCCTCCTCTCTTCAAGTATTTGTGAAATATAAATCTTGTTCTCTAAACAATCCTTGCACGTGAGAGCCCCAACTCCCAACTGAAAGAAAGCCTATGGATTTCATCATACTAGTCCTAGTAACCCACTCTCTACCCAAAAACAAATTTCACTTTTAAATTTGCGAAAACTGTATATCATTTTGAAGGATATAAAGTTATATCATTTTAAGTGAGAGAAAGAGATAAATCATAGGAAAGAGAATAAGTAGAAAATTTTTTAAAGATGTGAGTCTCACCTTTAAAATGAAACATCTTTTTCCCTTTGATTTTTTGTATAAAAAGGTGATTCTTGTAATAGCTGTAAGGTTATTTCTTTATGATTAGAAGATCACAGAGTTCTAACTCAAAAAAAAAGAAAAATTATATATAAGGATAAGATTGCGTACATCTCTATTCTCATAGAAGCCGCGTAATGAACCCTAAACCACCTCCTTCCCTCCCCTTCTTTTTTGGGACAGTGACCATTTTGCCACGTTTTGGCAAAAAAATTACCAGAATGCCACGCGAACAGTAAAATTTTCCAAATTGCCACGCGGCATAATTCGCTACACAGTGTAGCGAATTATGCATGCAAGTAATTCGCTATACAGTGTAGCGAAATATGCCACGTTAGAATGCACAGAACCAAAAAGTGTCATGTGTCAAAATTGTTGAAATTCGCTACCTAGGGTAGCGAATTTCAACAATTCTGACACATGGCACTTTTTGGCTCTGACGTGGCATATTTCCCTACACTGTGTAGCGAATTACTTGCATGCATAATTCGCTACACTGTGTAGCGAATTATGTCGCGTGGCAGTTTGGAAAGTTTTACTGTTCGCGTGGCATTCCAATAATTTTTTTGGCAAAGCGTGGCATTTTGATCACTGTCCCTTCTTTTTTCTTGCAAAAAGAAAATTACCTTATAGGTGCACAAGATTTTCATGCAAGTGTAGTGAAGTGATATATGTAAAATAAAAGAAATGAGATGGGCCTTGCATATCTAATCTGGATTTGCTGGGTTAATGACTTCTTTATACTAGTGGCTGAGAATAGATACTAGGTATGTAATTATCCACGTGTCGGCATAAAGACTAAAGAGCATAGAATTTCTATGTGACCTGTGATATTGAATGAGATCTTTGTAAGCACAACGTCATACTACATATTGTCTGGCCATGAATTTCATCTAGTGCCCCACTTGAAGGGTTGCTATAGAAATCTACATATATTGCAACTTCACTGATTACAATGGAAGCTACACTGCTATTGGATTTAACTACAAACAGTAAATAATTAACAACAATAATGATAAAAAACAATTAACTTAATTATCCCATTTGGATAATGCTGGTAACTAGATCACTTGCATCATCTAATTTGGCAAGCTTATTTCATCAAGATCATCCAATGACAAGAAAACTTCATCCAAACAAGAGAGCTCTGTTCCATCACCACCATCATCATCATCACCCTCCTCATCACGCTCATAAACTCGACATATCACCCATTTACTATGATCCTGAATCAAACAAAAAGGGGTTAAAAAAAAAATAAAAAAAATTCAATAATGGAAGATAGCTACATGTACGATCTATGTATTAGTACTAACTGTTTTTGGTTGTGCTTTTATTTTGGATGATCTGCTAGAGGAAGCAGAATCTGTTAAACGATACTCTTGCATTATCCAATTGGTTTTGTTGCCATCAGCAGCTTCTCCCATATGGAACACATAACATTTCTTCACACCAACTCTCTTGTTGCTTGAGCTTGCAACCACTGGTTCTTCCATCCCCATTGGCATCCAATAACCATTTCCAGTGACCCTATTTTGTGTCCTTCTGCTATAGTAGTACCATTGTTTTCCCTCTGCCAAAGCTCTACCTGCAGATATGCACAAGTTAATACACACCAACTTCAATTTTCTAGCTATTAATTTGTCATGCAGTCTAAAACCTCAAACTGCAATGAAATTTTACCATGAAGTTCCCATGGATCATAAGGGTAGAGATCAAGATCAGGGATAACATCTGGATGACAAGGTAAAAGTGATGCCTTTCTATGAAGGAAATGGACTACAAGCTCTTCATCTGTGGGATAAAATCGAAACCCGGGTGGAAGGTTGACATTGTTATCTCCCATTTAAAGCAATAAGAGAAGCAAATGAAACAGATAGAGCAAGAAAGGTGGAGTGAAAAAGCAATGGAGGATGAAGGTGGTGGGGGTCAAGGTATGGTATTTATAGAATTGTTGTAGTGTAAAGAAGGGAGGGATAGAATAGAAAGACTAAATAGACATTTTTAAGAGACGCATGACGTGAAACTGAAGGTGATGTTTATCTCGTACAAATACATAACTGATACATTACTATATTTCATCAAATATTTGATAAATGTTATGGGCACTTTCAGCACTCAACACCAAGCAAGCAAGTGCTGATAACGGAAAGTGATGGATATATACTTTGGCCAAGAAAACGGGATATCCAAAATTGTGTTGGAAGTAGGCATGTGAGATGGAGAGTGTTGCAGCAGATTCTTTCAATTTTATTGATTTTTTTTCTTTCTTATTGACACACTTTTACTTATTGTTTATGGGATGGGTTATATTTACAAATTCTACTATATACTCCGGGTAGTAAACTCGGTTAGGAATATACTTCTCGGAGTACATAATATAATTTATAAGAATTGGTAAATAAAAAAGTTTGTAAATATAACTTATCTCATTGTTTATAGGTATATAAACTTTTAGGGAAAAATATCTAAGAAAATTCTTCTAAAACAATATTAAATATAGGGTTTTGCATCTATCATTTAACATGACCACAACAACTTTCCTACACACACAACATTTTGTGGGACTCACAATTTTTGAAACCAAAAAAAAAAAAAAAAATTCTGGCACGCAAAACGAATCTCTATAACATAACACAATCACTTTTCCTACAACATAACTCTTATAAAACCCTTAAATATATAGACTTACATACATTATTTTACATTTATATGTTTTCACATTTAAAAGGGAGAGTCTGATGCAGTGATAAAGTTATTCTTTTGTAATTCAAAGGTATACAAAAGTAAAGCTATATATAAGGATTATCTTCACCCCTACTTTCGTTAATCGGAATTCAAGGGGAAGTGATTTTTTTAATGTTTTTAGATTTAACAACTCTCACTAATATAAAGTAATATATATAGTAAAAATGTGTAAGAAGAATTATTTTTTTCTTTCATTGAAGATGTGGGTCATCATCACACTTCATGCTGATATCATCCATCTATGTTACTCATTAAATTGGGGTGACAGACCAACCTCTTGGAGTGTACCTATATATGCTTCATAATTATTAGCAATTATCATAGGATTCTTAGATTTATATAAATACAAGGACTTTTTTGTTTGCTCTCTACCCATATGCGTTTGCCTTGCATTGTAATCAAACGGATTAGTAGGAGTAGCACAGAGGAAACTGCACATACATTCCACATGAAACAATTGCTAAGGTCAATCAACTATTCTTTGGAAAGGGCCGGTAATTTTAACTGATTTGCTTGGGTCATTGGCGGGGCCCAAGAAGCACCCCATTATTTATATAATTAATCAATTATTAAATCTTGCATTGGAAAGAAACAAACATATAAAACTGTACTAGGAAAGAAATACTTTGCTTATAACTCTTCCAACCTTAAATTTCATTTTGCAGCTTTATTATTATTATTGATTTTTTTTTCCTGATTTAGGAGGTCAGCAATTATATTTCTTCCATTAAAGTAGACAACATTATTCTGTTTTCTGATGACTAATCTGTATATCGGTAGTACCATCTGAGTTCAATTATAACCATATTGAGAGTAATAAATGTAAGAGAATTACTATTTGCAGTACAAGTTTTACACTGTCTTTCCTACACGTCATTATCTCCTTTAAGTTAGTACCAACTACCAAGATACTCCAATTAAACTAATAGGCATTAACACCAGAAATAAGATGATTTTCTTCGATATTCTTTTTGAGAGAGATTTAAAGTCTTAATTTCGAAGTCCACTTTAAATCAGAGTAATCACGAAACGATAAATCGATTGAAATATCTCAAAAAAAAAAAGAAACAAGAAGTTACAATTTCAAAATCTTGGCGCCTTGTCATGTTGATTTTAATTCCCAAGGCTTGTTACTAAGTTCAAAAGTAACTTGTACTTTAGATATATGTGGATGTAGAAGCACTATCGTCCTGTATCCTTCGTGTCTTCAAATCTATGCCCCATTTCTGGGCTCTAGTGGACCAAGAATTGAGAAAGATCCTTCCACTTACAAGGATAATTTCATCTACAAGGCCCAGTGAGCAACATTCCTAAATTTATGAGCTTAGTTCTCCATCCCCATTCCTAACCTTATCTGTGGAACAGAGAAAATAATAATTAAAAAAAAGGCAAACCTGGTGCACAATGCTTCCTTACTTGTTAGGGTAGGAGTAGGGATTGATTGTTTGTAATCTTATCCTCACGTTCTTGCAAAGAGACCACTTCCTAAACTCGAACCCGTAACTTTCAGGTCATAAGAAACAACTTTACCGCTACTTCAAGGCTAACCAATAGAGAGGAAATATTAATACTTCATGAAAAACTTTGAAGTCACAAAATGCTACAATTCTATTTCATACATATATCTGTGGAACATATTTTCTAATCAACGGAAAGGATAAGAAGTTGTGACTATAGCATTTACCTAAAAAAGGGAAAAGTTGTGATTATAGCTTTTCTTCATAGGAAATATCTCAATTAATTTTACGTGAAAAATAACGTGTATAGAATACTTCTATTGTGGGGTTACCATGAGAAAGGACTAGGACCGGAAAACATATACCATCCCTCTGTTTGTGCTGTCCTTTTATAGACACTCACATCAAAATGGATCGTTGCTGGAGCAATCACAAGTTAAAGTCTGATCCATAATGTGAATTTTGGTATATTTCCATTTCATTGCCATATTCTGAAGTAATTAGTCACTTTTAAGATGATTTAGACATCAAAAAAAAAAAACTCAATTATTCTAAAATGTTCTCTTTTTCACATGTTATATAATATACATTTAAGTTCAATCAGTTAGAGTTGTGGGAGTATACTAAAACAGCATTATAATGCTCCAAATGGAATGAGCACGCAAGTGACTAAGATGACAATGTTATGGTAATTGAGTGGTGGGTCTAAGTTAGGCATGTTTTGCTCTCATACTTCCGTATTCCTTTATCCTTTTCTTTTTGATGGCCGACATGAAAAGTTAGGGACAAAATTTAATTAAAACAATTTGTACATACCAATAATTTACCTGGACTGTACCTGTTACACACAGTAATCAGTTGTTAAGTACTACACTATCATTGGACAAGAAAATTGCACTAGTCTTTTTCTCACAGATCTTTTACCCCCCTTTTGGATAGCTTTCAGTTTCACTTTTGAAATTGGACTGCTAAAGTCTTAAAACTTTGAATTTTTTTTGTTATGAAGCAGTCATTTACATAATCACAACTGACTCAATGTTTTATATGAAAAAGATCACTGAATGTGCCAATTTTCTGTATGTAACAGCCATATGTTCCCTATAATCTTTACCTTAATTTGTGACTGGTGGTATTGAAATATAGCTCTGAAGAAACAGTAACTGAAAAGTGAAACTTTAAGTGGCTGCATCTAATGTTTTAAAACTCCTGCTATGAATGAGGTTGTCCATTCTGACTGCATGTAATGAAGTCCGGATATAGCTCCTTTGTAAATGAAAATTCACAGGTTCAAATTCGAGAAATATTTGATCTTGGTGTATCAAAGGTTGATGTGGGATCTCAGGTACTGACGGTGACTATGGTGGAGCCAACCGTAAATAGCTTCAAATGATGGATGCTGAGAGCCGAAGGGAATGGTGTGTGCGCACAGTAACAGTAAAAAGGCCAAAGTTTTGGTGAAATCTCCCTTTTATAAAGGATTCCTTACCTAGGGAAGGTCTTGAGCTGGACCGTGTGCCCAATGTGGAGATCTATTGTATTGGTCCATAACAAGAAATAATCTCTTTATAAATATGTACAGATAAGGCCGCATATAAAAATTATCTTCACCCTACCTAAATTAGTAGTTAGGATTTAACGAGGAGTGGTTTTTTATCCGTCACTTTGAAGTGTTTGCATATAATGGCTTTTGGGGATCTGATTCAGAAAGAAGGAAGGAGAAAAGAGTAAAATGATGCATTCAAGAGTTCTTCCGGATCCAAGTCATTATTAATCAACAATAGTACAATATGCCTCATGTTTTTATCATATCACCAAGTTTGGACTCTGGCCACTACATTTGTTGAAAAAAGAAGCAACTGCAAGCTTAATTTAATTTAGCAGTTAGGCCATCTTTATCATTCATGAGCGCTTGTCTCGAAGACAAGACTATTACTAATAGTACTATTAACAAAACATGCCATAGTCTAGTAGAAAATAACATTAGCATGCTCTTAGAAAAAAAAAAAAAATTAGTGAGTGCATTTCGGTGGTATTAGATTGAAAGCGAATGACAGTGCTATCCTTATTTGATTAACTCCATGATTGTGTATTCATATCTCTCACCTACATCTATTGCTGAAATTTGGGCTTTGTTTTTTTTGACCCATTTGACATGCTTTGACTGAGAAAAATATGTTGAAACATGCTGATATGTTAGAGGTCCAATAACAGGAAATAAAAGCTTGTTATCCACAGATTTTGAAGGTGGCAAACGAAGGAAAAGAAGTTGATATGACATGAAAAACTAAAAGGACATGCTATGCGTTTTCCTTGTGGGCATGTACCAAAGAAAAAACTGCTGCCGACTTCTTCCATTATCAATATCCAGCACACAATTTTCCACTTTGTTGTCTTGAATTTTCAAATATCAATTGTACTTGGTAGTGCTCTAGATAGTGAAAATTGAAACAACTAAAAAAAAAATTCAATGGTTTTCCTTTGTCGTTATCAAGATTATAATTAAATTGTTCAAAATCGGCCTAATAGATGTTAGCTATGAAAAAAATTGTCACTGATTAGACCGAAAGTGCAATTACATCATTCAACCATGATATACCTCTTTTTTGTGTTTCTTTTAATGGTTGTGCAATTACATTAATAAAAAATGATTCACCTCCTTTTTATTTTTCTTTTAATGGTATGTATGATAAAATAACGCCTCATAATACTAGACTTGATAGTATTAGGCCTCATAAAACTTTAGCATTAGACAATATTTGGTGTGACATCGTATTAGTCATATATAGTGTGTTTTTTTTTATACAGAGTCATATATAGTATTAATTATATAAGATACCACTATTGTATATTTGGTGGTGTATTATGTAATATTAGATAAATTAAAAAATTTAAACTGACAATTATTTTAAAAAAAGAGGAATATTTTGAACAAAAAATAAATAAGTTAAAAAACATTCTTCTTTTAAGTATTAAATGCTTCTTAATTTGTTATTTTATTTTTTTTGTCTCCCATTATATCTCCCAAGTACGATTAGAGACAAAGGTGTTCATTCCTCCTAAGGATATTTTTCACATGCACATGAATCCCAACATTGAATTCAGGACCCCATGTTTAGGAAACTTAACCCTTTTCACACGTGGGTCAAATACTGCTTAATTAGTAACTTAGGCTTAGCAAGACCTTTTAATTTAATGTATAAATTAAATGTGGCAAGCCTAAATCTTGAAAGGTGTTGATCCAATTTAGAAAACATTGACGGTATCTTTTTTCAACACACTAAAGGGGAGCAAAGTTGACTCAGGTGATGATGATTATATAAGTTTTCACAAGATTTGAGGAATTAAGCTGGGTTCGTATAGTTTCCTAATATGATTATTATACTGGCACATTATATGGAATAAAGCCATTCATATTTATAATGGGCGACAAGACAAGTCACAACTAACAATTTATAATACCTTGTTTTCAAAAAAATAAAAATAAAAATAAAAAAACAATTTATAATACCTCATTTTTTAAGAAGAGTTTAATTTTTACATCAACAATACTTTTATGCTAAATTAGATAGTTAATGACAGATGAATCCAAATGAAAAGTACGAAAATATTGAATATATATATATATATATATATATATATATATATATATATGGGTTCCCTTTTTGTCATTTGACATGACAAGAGCACTTTCCTACACACACAAATCAAGTGTGGGTCCCACGCTTATAAAAAAAAAAAGTCAGACCAAAGTCAGGATACGACGTCGTATCCTTAGGATACGACGCCGTATCCTTGTTGCAGGAATGAACAGTGTCATTCCTGCAACATGATTCTTATATTTCCCTATATATATATATATATATATATATATATATATATATAAATATAAAGTGTTTGTCATTTTAAATGATATAAAATTATGTTATTCTAAAAGAGATAGACATAAAATAATTTTTTTATTTAAAATTTAAATTAAAAAAAAGTCACTCACTTTCTCTCTCCTATGATTTTCATTTTTATGTCTATTTTTCTCCTAAAATGACATAATTTATATCATTTAAAACGACAAACACCAAACCCTATATATACATATATACATATATATATATATATATATATATATATATATATATATATGGGGAAGGTTATACTTACAACTTTTTTTCTTACAACCATATCTTATCACCGTTGATTTTTGCCAATCAACGGTTATCATTTTTTGCAAATTAAACTCATTAATTAATTATTAATTCACAATAAATGATAACCGTTGATTGGCAGAAATCAACGGTGATAAGATATGGTTGTAAGAGGTTGTAAAAAAAAGGTTGTAAGTATAACCTTTATATATATATATATATATATATATATATATATATATATATATATATATATATACATTATCCATTAAAAATAACAACAAATAATTAAAAAAAATAAAGGGCAAAATAAAGATACATGAGAAAAAAATAATAAAAGATCTTCTATAGTGTAAATTATTTTAAAATCTTATTTAATGAAACATTGTAACATTATTCAATAAGTTTGATAATATAAAAATGTTAAAAAAAAAATTGGTAAACAAAAAAAAATGTTAAATTTATTAAATAATGTAACAATACATAATTGGATACTAGTTTAAATTTTTTACCATGATAGTCATTTAAATTAAATTCTTCTATTCATTTTATGATGAATTTTATTAATCTCATGTTGAAGGAGATAAGTTATCTCATGTTATAGAGATAAACTTGTAGGCTCCACCACATGAAAAATAGAAAGAAAAGAAAAGAAATGTGGCACAGTTATCGAATGGTGTGTAGGAGAGAGATTTATCACATATAACATAAGAGTAATTTTTCCCTTTTATATGATATGCTTTATAAAATTAAGAAGACATTAATTATTTTTTTCAACATTATCCATATTTCTTGATACATTCACTAAATGAAATGAGAGAACATTAACGGATTGACAATATTTAAAGTATTTCATGGAAGAAAATTTAATTAAAAGTAGTTATATTTCCTTTTTTTAAAGCTATTTAATAATTTTTTAATCTAAACAAAAAACCTTAAACCATATGTATTTTAAAATAATCGTAGTATTTAGCTAACATACTTTTCCATATATAACTTCGCGACAAATTGATATTTTGAAGTAACATAACATATTAATTTGTATTTGCATGTCTTGAAAGATAAAAAAAAAAGCATCTTTAACTATAAATTGATAATGATAGAAGTATTTTCTTTTAATCGGGAATGATCAATTTTCACCGTTCTAAGAGTAAAAATTCTTACAGTAAACCTTAAGGGGGCGTTTGGTTGAGGAATTTTTTTTTGAATACTAGGAAAATGTAATTGATAGGGAAATGGTTGAAAAGTGAGTTTGATAGGAAAATATAAAAAAAGTTGTTTGGTTGGAAAAAATTTAACCAGGCAAATTATGTAAGATTTATAAATCTATGTTTGGTTTGAAGTAAAATATAGATGGAGAAATAAGTTACAATTACAAAAATGTCCATATTTTTAAAATAACTATAAATTACGAAAATGTCCCTCTTCTTACCGCTGAATAGTAGCATCCTTGTGTCTTGTTTGCCATTTTTTTTAATTCCTGTTGTTATAAAAAAATAAAAAATAGAGGACCAGGCCTCGGAGGGGGCAGAGAGCACAACTCTCAAAGGAGGCTTTAGAAGTAGATATTATAATGTGTATGATTTGATTAAAATATTTTAAGTAGGATCCATTTGCATAAAGCCCAACCTTTTATCCCCTCAGCCATTTGCATAAGCTCCAACTGCACAATCGAATCTGAAGCACGATAATATCATAGCATCTCTCATACAAGTTGTCAGAGGTATAATGGTCTGATTTGTTGTGGAGCCATGTGATTTACCCAGCTATCTATATAAAACCACCTCTCACAATGCTTTCTAAACAGTGCCAAAGTCTAGCATTCTTTCACAAAATTGAAAATGCTATGCATTATGGTTGCCTAGGAAATCAGCCATTTCTCTCTATACCAAACAAGTGCAAATCAGATTGCCAACTTCATTTGCATGGGATAATCTGAAAAAGCCCTCAACCAAACACCACCTAACTGTTGATGTATTTATATTTAATAACTTTAATCTATTAATCATGTGAACCGTTAGATGCAAATAAGATCAATAACAAAGATTAAAAAATAACATATACTAATATAAAATAATTCTATCCTTTTTCTCATAGCTTCTGTTGAAAGAATTATAACGTTAAATAAAGTTCCATTTGACGTTTTTGGGGTTGAAAAATCGGAAGAAATATTTGATTAGTGTGGGGTATTTTTTTTTTCAACGCCCCTTCAAAATTTCCAAGTGGGGTCTAAATGACAAATTTAATTATTCTTGTTTCTATGGCTTGGTGTAGCCCATTTGTATCCAAAAGCTAAACATAGTTGCCAGTTTTTACTCTTTCGCATTGAAACAATTGAAAAGGCTCTGTAATTTGAATTCAATAATTCTAATTATGGGTTTGACACTAGTTGAAATATAAAAGATAATTTCAGTACTCATCATGCTTTCGTAATCATGCAAATGTCAATTTGATCTTGCAATTGGATTTGGGAGCAATAATTTGTCTATAGTAATTAGATTTGCTCAAATCATTCCCTTTCCGGAGTTTTTGTTATTCTTAGTCCCCCCCCCCCCCCCCCCCCCCCCCCCAAACAAAATCCTTCTTATCTAGTTATTTCTAGTTATTACTATGAATATCTACCTGATATATATCCATTTAACTGTCTTATAATGGCCAAGGTTGAAACTTGCTAGTAAACGGTAGATTTTTTAACGTCAATACCATTAAACACTTATAATTAAAAATCATCATATCTTAAATATAAAAAATATTTGTATAAATTTAAGTCATTTTAAGTGAAATTACCATATTTTTGTGTACATTTGTTGGTTTTTTATATTGTCTCTCCTCCACAATATTCTCTGTTTCTCGTTCCTCTTAATTTTATGTAGAAGAGAAAATGTAATACGCCAACAAATATATATATCAAAAAGGGAGATTAGCCTTGCACTGACCAATGTGTGTGTCTATATATATATATATATATATATATATATATGGGTAGGATCCTTTAACATTAGGTTAAACTTTGAAATTTGATATCAAATCCTAACCATTGATTTTCATCAATCAATGGTTATAATTTTTGTCAATCAAACTTATTAATTAATTATTAATTCTCAATAAATGATAACCGTTGATTGATAAAAATCAACGGTTAGGATTTGGTATCAAATTTTAAAGTTTGATGCAGGTGTCAAAAGATCATATATATATATATATATGGTTTTAATGTTTCTAAAGTGAATGTAGATAAGTTATCTATATTCGCTTTCAAAATAACGTCGTTTTGGGTTGAAAAATTAAAAAATTATAATAAAAAAGACTACTATAACCCTGAAATAAATTATAATTACAAAAATACTTTGATTTCCGCCTCAAAACGACGTCGTTTTAAGCCCACTGTAGATAAGTCATCTACATTGACTGTAGAAAAAACGAACCACACATATATATATATATATATCAAAACCAGTATTTAAAAACTCGGTTTGATCATCAACTCGTCTGAGGACAGAGATCACTTCGCTGATCCGATTTTATATATTAAAAAAATATAAATATATATTCTATATGAAAAATTAAAAACAATCAAACCACCAATCATCAAAGATTCAAAATATACTTAACATAATTCAATCAATTACATTCACAAGTCAATATTACACAAGCTAATCAAAGTATAAAACACATATTCCAATGGAGTTAATGAAAAAGTATATCATCAAACTCAGGCCCTCCTTGTTTTTCTCCACCATTGTCGTCCAAACCTTGAGGAACATTGTTTTCATTTTGGGGTACAATGGTCATACGAGGTTTATCATCTATATCATCCTCATCTAAATTCAATTCATCTACAATAACACATTATATGTAAGTTAGTATATAATAAAAAGTGGTCAATCATCAAATTAAACAATAGAATTACAATTATAAAGAAACATGCCAATGTTATCTAGAATTGGTTCAATACATTATTCCTCAAAGATCTTGCCTCTTCATTGGTTAATAATGGTGGTGACTCCTCAAAAACCCAACTAGAATGGTCATCCATTGTTTCCACTTTTTATTATAAACAACAAAGTATTCTATTTTAGTTGCACTTTTTTCTTAAAATAAAACACATACATTATAAACTGCTTAACAAAAAAAAAATACATATTTATCTAGACTCTAGAGAAAGAATTTCATCAGAAAGAGAATAAAATAATAGCCTCTAAAGAAATATAACTTCTCCTTCAAAAAATTTTCCGCTTCTTGAAATACTTGAATGAACTTCTCTATATCATTTCAAGTCACAAACAGGAACAACTGAAAATTAAAGTCACGCATAAAAATTATGTAACAGCATATGAAAGGAGATCCCTTATCCAAGAGAGAACGACGACGGCGCGACAAATCAACGGTGGGAAGAGAATAACCAGCATGGCAGAGGACAAGGAGAGAGAAGACAAAAGAGGATAGCCACCACCACGGCAGAGGAGACCACCGGATAAGGGAGACTTGGTCTGGGTTTGGAAGGAAGATCCGAAGAGAAGAAGAACGATTCAGATTTCAAATTTAGTTCTAGATCTATGCAGCAATGAGTTTTTGTTTTTTTTACACATCAAATGACGTCGTTTCGTGTGTAAATTAAAAAAAATGCAGTGACCCCCTCTGACCCAGGAGTCATTGAGACCAGGCCGGATTTCGAGGGTCAACATGCATGTAGCGTCTACGGACTCTAACCCTCAGAGAGAGGGGGTCTGTGACCCAGCGGGGTCGACCTCAAGATAGGACGGAGTTTTAAACACTGGTCAAAACACGCCGTTTAAATTAAAATAACATAAAATTATGTCCTTTAAAATCACAAAAATTTATATAAAAAAAATATCTGAAATACATAGAAAACAGCAATCTCTTTGTACCTTTTTTCAATTTTCATCTATTTCTCTGCAGTATGAGAATTCATTGTGCTGAGAGCTGTCTTTGTATAGTAGTTGTTTCGATTAATAAATTTTTAAATCCTTTAGGATATAAAATACGTGCAACTGCAATGTCCTATAGTTATTACTTATTAGGAACGTAACACACCAAATTGAAGGGAGTGGAAAATTTGATTTTGTCCCTCAAATTTCTTTTGGGACACTGCATGAAAGAGAAATTTTTATCCTGCCTTTAAAGGATACTTAAAACATGGCATAGCGATTTTAGAATAGGGGGATGCCTACGCTGCAATGACACTATTGCCTGCTATTGATAATTACGGATAATATTACCATAAACCGGAGGGTGGGGTTTTCCGGCTTATATAAGGCCAGGTCCGTCTCTCCAAAAACATAGGTCCAAGAAAATAACTTATGTTACTGCTACCTAGTTTTGGTACAAATGAACATCTATAAAACTTAATTAACCATACTGCAATTCGAGTGGCAAAAGGGTTTAAAATGCTAATTCAGTACGTAGATTTAACATGTTAACCTATCTACATAATCTGGTCTCGACTTCAACTTATGACAGTCATTAAAATTTTTAATGTTATTTCTATCTCATTTACTTGTATCCTCGTATGATCACATGATATAACATGTTATCTTTTTCTCAAACGATGTCGTTTTACATTCTAACCCTTTCTTATTATATTCATTTTAATATTATTTTTTAATTAAATATATATACTCCAATATCTTAGTATTCTAATATGAGCTACACTTCTTTCTTTTTTTTACTTTTAGTACCAAACACTTATTGAGCTGTCGTGGAGTTAGAAATATATCTGTATTTCCCGAGGGGTGAATTATATCCCAAGATGTCTCTCCAAGCGAAAAAGATGGGTATATATTAGTAGGAGTGATATTCCATCATGATACGAGAGAGTATATAGATGAGTATATATATCCTTCCTATGGAGAGATACGAATGTGATTCCTTAATGGGGCCTTTACAGCCAACCCATAGAGTAAAGGCTGGTACAAAACACTTACTATCATAAAGCATTACTAGTCTTATAATTTATCTGGTAAATTTTTTCTTGGTTTTATAAACATTCTTTTTGGTACAAGTTTAAATAGACACTTTGCAATTACAAATTATGTCCGAAGCTTTTCTTTTTTCTTATTTTCCCATTTCATCTACCATCGTTCTTTGTATAATAATAATAATAACAACTCACTTCCAAGGTATAGAATTCCTCAAACGGTATTTATAGGCTCTTACTACAATGCCTGCGACGCTGGGTACCACCAAAACTGAAAACTCTTGAGAAACTATACATCCTATTTTAACGAAATTTTTAAGGTACTCCTGTCGCACTAGTGACTCGGTGCATCAGGCCAATTAAATTTGGAGAGAAAAAAAAATGCAAGTTGTATGGAATAGGGAGAGAGAAAAAATTAATTCAAATGTCATTTTTTGAATGAAGGCGGACATACGACAAGTGCACTACTGAGAAAACGTTCCTGTTATAAGGAGTGCAGCATACTTATCTTTTATAGCAACCAAAACCATCTTCACAAATATGGCAATGCATGCATTTGGCATCCTCTTGGTAGTTCTTCCCTGTGTGTTGTTGAGGTTTGCATACTCGGATATCAATTTTGTCCGATATAGGGTTTCCACCAGCAGGCTTAAACCTGGATGGAGCTTCTCATGTGAGGCCGAATGGCATACTTATCCTGACAATTGATTCCTCAAAAATCCTTGGTCATGCATTCTATCCATCTCCATGTCATTCAAATCTAGCAGAAATAAATCCATTGTTGCAACCTTTAGCACACTACCTTTGTGTTTTCCATTGTTCCTGAGAGTACCCAGATCTTGGGGGAAACGGTTTCAAATTCATCCTAATATCTGCCAATGAACCAATGGGCTGACTTGTAAACCAATATTTAGGCCTCCCAAATGAGACAAACAATCAAGAATTCTCTACCAGGTTCCTAGCCAGAGTTTGACAGGGTATAAGATCCTGAACTTGAGGACATCGATGATAATCATGTGGAATAGATATCTGCAGCCTCATCTCTAACATATTTAAGTTAGCAGCCTACTCCTTATCGAGAAATGGCCAAGAAGATCACATCAAGAACATTTCCACCAGTCTGATGAGTGGAAAACCCATTCAAGCATGGGTTGATTACAATGAAGAGTAAAAGTTGATGAATGTTAATATCTCACCTTTTGGCATGCCAATGCCGTAATTTCCTTCAACATCTTTTCCTATAGCACTATCTATGTCGTTGAATGCCAACATGTATGCAGGTTTTTCTGCTTCCAATGGTTTGCTGATAGCTGAGCATAATACATGGCAGGAGCTTTAAAATAGGAGAAGCACGAAAGCCAGATAATTCGGCTCTTCTACTTACTGTGTCAAGTAGTTCAATGAAGTGGTGCACGAAAAAGGCTTTGCAGTAGGCATTACTTTAGCAAGTGCAACATTTTTTATCTTGATAATCATAGGAGCTCTCTATGTCCTGACGCAGATTAATAAATAAGGTCTGGCTTTAGAAGATTGGGGAACTTGAATATGGGCCTCATAGATTTAAATGAGATCCATTCAGCTACGGGAAGGTTTGGGGAGAGAAACCTTACTGGGTATGGAGGATTAGGTAAAGTCTATGTAAAGAACCTTGGGATACACCACCCCAAAAGCTAGCTCAAAGGGTGGGAGTGCCCAAGGCCTTATAAAGGCCACATTATATATCTCAACACGCCCCCTCACACAAGAGCCCTTTGGGCTTGAAGGGTGGACAATGCAACAGGCTCAGCTTACCTGTGCTAAGAAACTCCACAAGAGAAAGTGGGGGACGGCGAGGCTCTGATACCATGTAAAGAACCTTGAGGTCACCACCCCAAAAGCTAGCTCAAAGGGTGGGAGTGCCCAAGGCCTTATAAAGGCCACATTATATATCTCAACAGTCTACAAAGGAGTCATCCCTAGCACAAGACTAGAAGTAGCTGTAAAGCGAGTTGCTCCTAATACAAGTCAAGGAATGAGAGAATATGTTGCAGAAAGAACAAGTATGAGACAACAAAGGCATAGAAATCTGGTGCAGTTACATGGGTGGTGCAGGAAGCAGGATGAACTCCTCCTTGTTTATGACTGTTCCAAATGGGAGCCTGGACAAGCTTTTGTTTAAAATTGATAATCAAAAGAAGAAATTGCTAACTTTGGAACAAAGATAAAAGATCATTACCGGTGTTGCCCCAAGGCTGCTGTATCTCCATGAAGAATGTGAACTGCAGGTTGTTCGCAGAGATAAGCCAAGGAATGCCTTGATAGATGCAAATCTCCAACTAAAGCTTGATGATTTTGGCCTTGCCAGGACTTAGAGCATGGAATCAATCCACAGACAAGTCATGTTGTAAGAACACTTGGGTACATGGCCCCTGAGATCACTAAGACTGGGAAAGCAACATTGAGCACAGATGCATATGGGTATGTGTTACGGACCTTGAGATCACCACCCCAAAAGCTAGCACAAAGGATGGGAGTGCCCAAGGCCTTATAAACCCCACATTAGTGGTATAGGCAACCAATGTGGGACTTGTAACATTGCCACCCCCTTTAAGAGCCGACGTCAACGGCGGCTTTCACTCTATCGACACTGACCCGACGGTAGCCCTTTCCCCTGTTGGGGCGGCTTCATTCACCTATCAGTATTCGGTGCCCAAAGACACCTTAATCCAGCCTATAGGTAGCCCTTTCCGTGGCCTCAACTCTCAATGAAAGCACCAATTGTTACGGACCTTGAGGTCACCATCCCAAAAGCTAGCTCAAAGGGTGGGAGTGCTCAAGGCCTTATAAACCCCACATTAGTTGCCCATACAACCAATGTGGGATTCCAAGTCCCATATCTTGCAAATGGGATCGTAACATTCCACCACGCTCCGCAACCCCGGCGCCCACGCGGGGTGGCTTTGCGCTAGTCGTTTACTAGCCCCGGGCGAACACTGCAATGCTGACGTCACCACCTGTGCCGCTCGATTGCAACCGGGAGACATAGTGAAAGGCTCTGATACCATTTGATAAGAACCTTGAGGTGCACTACCCAAAAGCTAGCTCAAAGGATGGGAGTGCCCAAAACCTTATAAACCTCACATTAGTGGTATAGGCAACCAATGTGGGACTTGTAACATTGTCACCCCCTTTAAGGGCCAACGTCCACGACGGCTTTCACTCTATCGACACTGACCCACGGTAGCCCTTTCCCCCCTTGGGGCGGCTTCACTCACCTATCAGTATTCGGTGCCCAAAGACACCTTAATCCAGCCTATAGGTAGCCCTTTCCGTGGCCTCAACTCTCAATGAAAGCACCAATTGTTACGGACCTTGATGTCACCACCCCAAAAACTAGCCTTTTCCCCCCTTGGGACGACTTCACTCACCTATCAGTATTCGGTGCCCAAAGACACCTTAATCCAGCCTATAAGTAGTTCTTTCCATGGCCTCAACTCTCAATGAAAGCACCAATTGTTACGGACCTTGAGGTCACCACCCCAAAAACTAGCTCAAAAGGTGGGAGTGCCCAAAGCCTTATAAACCCCACATTAGCTGCCCATACAACCAATGTGGGACTCCAAGTCCCATACCTTGCAAATAGGATCGTAACAGTATGGCATACTCATTTCGGAAGTAGCTTGTGGAAGGAGGAAAATAGAGCCCCAGAAGAATCCTGAGGAAATGGTATTAGTAGACTGGGTGAGGGAACTACATCATCAAGGGGTGATCAGAAGGGCCCTTGTCTCCAGTTTAGATGAGAATGAAAGAAGAAGCTTAGCTCGTACATAGTCTTGGATTGCTTCTCTCTTATCCCCATCCTGATTACAGGCCTACTATGAGGACTGTCCAGTTCCTTCTGGGAGACGCCATCCTTCCTCCACTCCCTCTTGACATTCAATGTGAAGGTTCAAGACCAATAATGGAATACCCGTACAACTTTCCAGATGATGCAGACCCTTCAGGTTCTTAATTGTCCTCATCAAAATATTGTAGTCTTACAAGCTTTAACGAGGTGATTTCTGTTTTTGAAGTCACAGGGATAACTTCATAGATATTGCTGTAAATAAGATAGCATATTAAAGAACCACATTGGCTAAAGATATCTCTAATCTTATCAAGGAAAGCAACCCAGAATCATGTCACTTCCATGATTCTATTTGTTAGAGAAATATAAAGCCATTAATGTATCCTCACCCACAGCTTAAAGCTGTTGGGTGAGGCTACATTAATGGCTTTATATTTCTTTAACATACCCCATCATACGAGAGTCCATTGAGCTTGAAGGGTGGATGATGCATCAAGCCCAGCCTATCTGTGCTAAAAAACTCCACAAGACTTAATTAATTATTAATTAAATGGGGGCAGTGAGAATCAAATCAGTGACGCATAGACTCTGATACCATGTAAGTAACTAATTTAACTCAAAAGCTTAAGGTGTTGGATAAAGCTACATTAATGGCTTTATATTTCTCTAACACTATTATCTATGTTTCTTTTGATATTTACAGAGATTCACTCCTCCCCTATATACCATGTTCTATTCATTTTTGAGGTGGGAAACACACACATGGTCAATCTTAAGTATTTCACAACCTTGTTTAGGGCCAGAATTCTGAGTAAACAGCATACATGACGTGATTATTCATTCAATTGAATATATTCTGCTCCAGTATTATTTGCTTCTGTTATCTGTATTCGTACAGACCTTAATATTATTTTTCAAACTCTTAACAACCTGATATTTGTATCCGTAACTTGCAAGAATAAAAAATAGTGTTCAAAGCCACAATGTATTTTAATTCTGCACAGGAACAGATTCAAGGCTAACTTGAGGAAAAAAGATTTTCAGTTAACTGCAGCGAAGAGTCCTCATCATGAACATCTATTCATCCTTCTATGATAGACAACTAAATAAGCAATAAAATAGGGCCGACCCAGTTCAAATACCCACTTCGTGAGTGTCTGGGGAAGGGAATACTCTAGGCAGTCTTTCCCCTGCTTTTTGCAGAGAGGCTGATTCGAACCCGCGACCTGACACACCACGGCAAGCAAGCTTACCGCTGAGCCAAGCCGGCCCTTCTAAATAAGCAATAAAATAGGAAGAAATAAAAAATCATAAATCTCACAACTCTTTAAATCACATGCCTATTTCATTTGAAGTAAAATGAAACTCAGTAGTTCCAGCAGTGGCTCACATATTCTCACATGGCTTGATGTAGAATTAGCTTCTCATGTATCATTCTGAATTTCTCTTTGAGCCTCTTGATCTGCAAAATCACCAAAAAGTATGACATTAAGGAGAATACAGTGTGTTTCCATCTCCAAAAAATGTTCGTGAGTGTAAAGAATCAAATCACCCAAAAGCTTAAGCTGTTGGATGAGGCTATATTAATGGTTTTATATATCTCAACACGCCCCCTCACAGGAGAGCCCACTGGGCTTGAAAGATGGACAATGCACAGGCCCACCTACCTGTGCGAAGAAAAAAATTTCACTTGAAAGAAAGTGCAGGGCGGTGAGGATCGAACCCGGGACACAAGACTCTGATACCATGTAAAGAACCAAATCAACCCAAAAGCTTAAGCTATTGGGTGAAGCTATATTAATGGTTTTATATATCTCAACAGTGAGAAAAACCATGTCATATGAATTATCAAATACCCTTTTCAGCTCAATTTCTGTATCTCTCTTCTGCTGCCCCAATGAGTGCTGCAGATTGGTTATGTCAAAAACATTATCCAGGTCATCTTCGACAGCAGATTCTAGGTCTTCCCGAAGAAGTGCAGGCAACTTGTCCACAATGGGCATCAAGAGGAAACAGTTGAACTGCAAAATATTAGGTATAAGCAGTGCATAAAAGTTAGAAGAAAAACAAATGGGGTGAGAATTCTAAATTGATATGGCTTTATCATAATAACCCCAAATTAATGCATTATCATTGCTTTGACATATTGTCTTGGATTATTGTGGTTGTAACCTGAACAACAAATTAGAAAGAATGAAAAGAAAAATACATGTATGGTATATGTTAACTAGCTAATAATAACCCTTTAGAAGGGCTAGCTAAACTTGCAAGTTGCAACCTTGTGCTGCAGGCTGTTTTGCATGTGGTGTACATGAAACTTTTAGCATATAGCACTCATCCTTTGAGAAATTATAATATTCTGGTTTTAAATTGGAAGAAAAAGAATCAAGTTTTTTACAATATCTGATATTTTTACACAATTTGTTCCCTCATGGATTTTTGAATTATTGGAAGAAGCAACAGAAACAATAAAGAATCATTAAATATTTTTCATTATCACAGAACATGAGAAATTTACTATGGCTCGAATTATGGAGAGCTATACTTTTCTCTTGTATTATTGTCATATCGTAAAAGAGGAAGGGACCTCTTTGCCAAAAAACATTTCAACGTAGTCAGAGAAAATTTCAACAAATATTTATGTTGTATATGTACTAAAACCCAAACAATCAACCGTTATTTCAATGCTCACTGTGGCAGACTTTTACTTTAAGCAGGAAAGGAGGAAATTCACAGACCATACATATCAAGAAGCATAAATGAACAAGAAATATATCAAACCTTTAATTCTGTGGAAACCAAGAAATATTCTCTTATGCCATGAAATATCTGTTGTACCAAACCATAAACAATTCTTTCAGATGAGGGTGCAAGCCTACGATTCCAAAGTGTACTATCCAGAAGGTCTGCAAGCTTCGTTTCTGTTGTCTGAATGGATGTGCTAGAATCAGTGCCAGAGGCCACATGACTTAGCTTTACATCTGGTTGTGGCTTTGTGTCTTCTTTCTCATGTGCACTTGTTTGTGATAGAATGATGGGACTATTGCAAACATTGGAGTGTTCTGTTCCACCGAATGAATCTAAGAACTGGCGTAACCCAGCCCGACTCTACAAAGTTGACAGTGACACCACAAGCAGATATAAAATGAGCCAGGTAAAATTAGCAAATAATATTTTACTCATTGGTTCTTACAGTTTAAGTGGACAATCATTCAAGCCAAGCATGAATTCAAATTAGGAAGTGAGATCATTTAAAATGCAGCATGCCAAAACATCTATCTCTGTAAATGCCCCTCAAATCAGGTATACCTTATTGTGTAGAGACCATGAGACATATCGTGTGGTGCTCACCAAGTCCTCCATACATCTACAGCAAGGCAGCATGAGAAGATAGCATTTAGAAAACAGTATTTTTTTTTAAAAAAAAAACAGGAATTCTAATATTTAACAGGCATCATGTATTAAAAAAGAATAAGAATAAATTATGGATGAGAGAAGGTGAAGATGAAACATACGATTCCCTATTGCAAAGTTTAGTTTAATGATATTATCACAACATCACATTCCGTACTAAAATATATTCATTTTAAAAAAAATCAAGGGAAAAAATGCACACTAATACCAAAAAAAGAACAACCATGAAAAAATGAAGAGAAAAACATAATATAAAATAAATTGGAGGGCTCTTGTTATTTTTATTTAATATAATATAACATAATAGATATAATAGTAGTTAGTAAAAACTGGAGGGCAGTCAATACCTGACGTTCTCTATTATAAATATAATATAATATATAAAGCCATTAATCTATCTTCACCTAACGGTTTAAACTTTTGGGAGAGTTGGTTGCGTGACGTGGTATCAGAGCCTCTGTGACCAAGTGGTCCAAAATCTAATCCTTGCCTCCCCCATTTACCTAATAATCTTCTAATGAATATTGTGGAATTTCTTAGCAAAGGTACGTGAGCCTGTACATTGTTCACCCTTCAAGTTCTACACTCTTATGTGAGGAGGTTTATTAGAAATATAATATAATATAATATATAAAACCATTCATCTGTCTTTATCTAGCAGCTTAAACTTTTAGGACAATTGGTTGCTTGACATTCTCTTATAAAAGCTAAACCTTTATCTAGCAGCTTAAACTTTTAGGACAATTGGTTGCTTGACATTCTCTTATAAAAGCTAAACCATGCATATCTTATTCCTATTCCAGTTAAACTTGATTCTATAAAATTGATATACAAAGAAGGAACTGTTAACACATTTTCAAGCTCTACTCTTCACTCACAAGTCACAACTATGAATGTCATAAAACCTTGATTGTTAGAGTCAAATCTTATTAATGTTTCCTTAACCATTGATGAGAGCATGCTGTCAATATTTACACACATGTTTTTGCTACATTTGGTGTAGCTTTGCATAACAAATTGTAAATTAAACCATCACCCCCCTTCAAAAAAAAAATGATAAAAATAAAATAAAATATACTACAGGACAAATTATGCCAACCTCTCGAAGTTTTGATCTTTGATGAAATTACATTAACACCCAATGGGAGTAGTTCAGTTGGTGACATAGGCTGAGTAAAGTGGGGAGAGAACCTGGGTTCGATTCCCACCGAATACATTTTGGGGAGAAGCGAGTAGCTTTAACTGTGATTAAGCCCCGACTCGGAATAGTCTCATAGCTGGCTCAAAGAGTTGAAGCTTATGGGGATACCCGAAGGGCCGACTCGCCTCAAAGAGGTAATTAAGGTTGGTATACCAAAAAAAAAAAATTACATTTACTGCCCTCCAGTTTCAAAAATTACTAGCCTCCATTGAATTTTCACTAAATACTCCCTCATATTTTTATTTTCCAGACATACACCCCTTCCATACAAGTGAAAAATACACATAAAAGGAGCAACTATAATTTCCAAAAATAAAGGGGAGCGTAGTGTAATTTGATCACATCTTGGAAGGTTAATGTAATTTGCTCAAAACTAAAATGAAGCTCACGATGTTTTGTTTAGTTTTTCTTTTTTTATTTTGAAACTAAAAAAAAATGGCAACTCATGATTTCATTTGACATATGGAACCAAACTTATAGCAATTGGGGACAAGTGGTGGTTAACTTTTCACGGCATGATTTTTCAGTGGATTCTGCAAAGTTGTTGAAGGCAGAGGCAACACGCCTAAGGAACACCTCGTGGCCACTTAGATACTCGCTATCTTTCTGTCAGAAACAAAATGAATAGATAAAATAAGTTTGGGAAAATCACAAACTAATAATTGCATGAAACTGTGTAGAAAATTAGAATTCAAACATGTTTCCGTTTTTATTTCCTATTAATTAGGATTGATTATGATTGATTAGGATTGATTATGATTGATTAGGATTAATTGTGATTGATTAGAATTGATTGTGATTAGGATTGTGATAGGATTGATTAGTCATCGCTTAGTCATTCTTAGCGATTCTTTCTTGTATAAATACTCACTCATGTAATTTATTCAAAATCAATATACAAAAACTTCTTTTCAATATGGTATCAGAGCGGGTTCGTTCCTACCCTAATTCAAATCTGAAATAACCATCCAAACACTTCCATCACCGTCAAACACCTCCTAAACACCGCCTTGAATCTGTCCAACACAGAAACCTAGTTTACTGACCTCCGATCAAAAAAGTGAGGTGACCATTCGACTCAGAAGGATCCGACGAGTCGACCGCCGCTGGACCCATCGCCGTCAGCCGCTGCACGCGCCACCACGCGCCGCCTTCCAGACGTTTTTTTTCCGTCGCGACTTGCACAGACCTTCTCGCCGGCTTCTCCCCTTCCTGTTCCAGAGGTCAGATCAAAAGTTTACAAAACTTGATTTTTCATCAACGGTCAACCCTTCTCTTTTTATTCATGGCTTCCTCAAAACACTCTTTTTATTACCACGAGCAACCTCCTAAGGCCACTAGTCATGTGGTCCAGCAAGGTACAACTTTCCATGTTGATAGTCAAAATCATTGGATCCTTGATTCTGGAGCCTCTGATCATATGACAGGTAATCTTGGCTTGTTTTGTTCATACACTCCATATTCTGAACCTTCTCGGGTCAAGATCGCCGATGGCAGTTTTTCCCAGATTGCGGGACACGGAACCATTAAACTTTCTGAGCTGATTACTTTGACATCAGTTCTTTATGTTCCTTCTCTGACTTGTAATCTCATTTCCATTAGCAAGCTCACCTCTGAGTTGCATTGCTTTGCTAAATTCTTTCCACATGGTTGTGTTTTTCAGGAACAGGACTCGGAGAGGATGATTGGCAGTGCTAGAGAGGATGGTGGACTTTACTACTTTGAGGAGGATGTGACTCATGAAGCTGTTTTCGTAGAAAAAAACTCTATGTTTCCTTTTGATTCATGTAATGATGTTATGCTGTGGCATCGTAGGCTAGGCCATCCAAATTTTATTTATCTTCAGAAGTTGTTGCCAAACTTATTTATTAATAAAAGTCCAAGTTTGTTTTCTTGTGATATTTGTCAACTTGCCAAGCATACTCGTGCTCATTATCCTTCTAAAGTTCACCATGACTCTTCCCCATTTTCCTTAATTCATAGCGACATATGGGGTCCAGCCCGTGTTAAAAATATTTCAGGTACTCGATGGTTCATTACCTTCATTGATGACCATTCTCGAGTTTGTTGGGTGTATCTTCTAAAGGATAAGTCTGATGCTGCATCCGTGTTTAAAAAATTTCATGCCATGGTTCAAACCCAATTCCAAGTTGCTATACAAATTCTTCGTACAGATAATGGCAAAGAGTATTTTAACTCTATTCTTGGAGAATATCTTTCCCAACATGGCATCCTTCACCAAAGCTCGTGTCCTGACACACCCCAACAAAACGGAGTTGCGGAAAGAAAAAACCGACATCTCCTTGAAGTTGCTCGGGCTCTTATGTTTACCACGAGTGTTCCTAAATATCTTTGGGGAGAGGCAGTTCTCACTGCCTCGTATCTGATAAATCGAATGCCATCTCGCATTCTGAAATTTCAGTCTCCTCTTTCTAGTCTTGTTCGTATCTTCCCGTCCTTCCGAGGTGTCTCCTCCTTACCTCTCAAGTTATTTGGTTGTGTTGTATTTGTCCATATTCCCTCCCATCAACGGTCTAAGCTTGATCCTAAGTCTCTCCAGTGTGTCTTTATTGGTTATTCTCCTACTCAACGTGGCTATAAGTGTTATTCACCCTCTCTTCGTAAGGTCTTTGTCTCTATGGATGTCACTTTTTCTGAGAATGACCCTTTCTTTCCCTCGACTTCTCTTCAGGGGGAGTCTATAGGAGTAGATGAAGATCAGTCATGGGAACCTATTAATGCCACAGTATTACCTCTACTTTTGGAAACATGGGGAGCTACAGAATCCTCACCATCAGGAGCCTCCTCAACATGGGGACAAGTTTATAGCAGGCGAAAGCCTCCTCAAAGTGTGAATAACCCAGAGCCTCTACACTGCCAGGATTCTGAACCATGTTCTAGTTCCAGCACCCCAATACTTGAGTGTCATGGTGAAAATGATCTACACTTGCCCATTGCTCTTAGAAAAGGTACTCGATCTTGTACTACTCATCCTATTTCTAATCATATTTCATATGGAAAGTTGTCCCCAGGGTTTCGTGCTTTCAATACTATGTTGGATAGTACAAAGATACCGAGAAATATACATGAGGCTCTCAATGATAAAAAATGGAGGGATGCTGTCTTTGAAGAAATGAATGCTTTAGAAAGAAATGGAACTTGGGAGATAGTGACCCTACCCAAAGGAAAAAAGGCAGTAGGATGCAAATGGGTGTTTACAATAAAATTCAATGCAGATAATAGCATCAACAGATACAAGGCAAGATTGGTTGCAAAGGGTTTCACTCAGACTCATGGGATAGATTATCATGAGACTTTTGCTCCGGTTGCTAAAGTCAATACCATCCGAGTTCTCTTATCTCTTGCTGCCAATCTAGATTGGCCTCTGCAACAGTTAGATGTGAAGAATGCATTCCTAAATGGTGACTTACATGAAGAAGTCTATATGGATCCTCCACCTGGTTTTGAAAGGGGAAATGAATCAGTGTGTAAACTAAAAAAGTCTCTATATGGATTGAAACAGTCTCCCAGAGAATGGTTCGACAAATTCACACAAGCAGTCAAAAGAAGAGGCTTCATTCAAGCACAGACTGATCATACTCTCTTCCACAAACACTCTAAGGATGGTAAAATTGCTATTCTTATTGTATATGTAGATGATATAATTCTTACAGGTGATGATATTGAGGAATTGAACACCTTGAAGAAATTTCTAGCAGCTCAATTTGAACTCAAAGACCTTGGCACTCTCAAATATTTCCTTGGTATGGAAGTTGCTAGGAGCAAAACAGGCATCACTCTAACACAAAAGAAATATGTTCTAGATCTTTTGTTGGAAACAGGAATGTCAGGGTGTAAACCTGCTGAGACACCTGTGGAACCTAATACCAAGTTAGGTATTGAAGATGGGAATGAGGTGGATAAAGAACAATATCAGCGATTGGTTGGTAAACTAATCTACTTATCTCATACGCGTCCTGACATTGCCTTTGCGGTGAGTATGATTAGTCAATTCATGCACTCACCCAAGGAGAAGCATCTTAGTGCAGTCTATAGGGTGCTTAGATACCTCAAGAATACTCCAGGAAGAGGATTATTCTTTAAAAAGGGGTATAAAAGGACAATTGAAATCTACACTGATGCAGATTGGGCAGGCTCATCAGTAGACAGAAGATCTACCTCAGGCTATTGCACCTATGTGTGGGGAAATCTTGTTACTTGGAGAAGCAAAAAGCAAACAGTGGTTGCAAGAAGTAGTGCTGAAGCAGAATTTCGAGCTTTAGCTCATGGAGTTTGTGAAGGAATCTGGTTAAGAAGACTTCTTCAAGAGTTGAAGATTTCATATTCCCTACCAATAAAACTATATTGTGACAACAAGGCAGCTGTTAGCATTGCTCAAAATCCTGTGCATCATGATCGAACAAAGCACGTGGAAGTTGATCGTCACTTCATCAAAGAAAAATTAGATGATGGAAGTGTGCATTTGATATATGTTCCAACCAAAGAGCAAACGGCAGATGTCCTTACCAAGGGCCTACACCGTCCAGCATTCGAAGACTTGATTGGCAAGTTGGGAATGATCAATATTTACCTCCCAACTTGAGGGGGAGTGTAGAAAATTAGAATTCAAACATGTTTCCGTTTTTATTTCCTATTAATTAGGATTGATTATGATTGATTAGGATTGATTATGATTGATTAGGATTAATTGTGATTGATTAGAATTGATTGTGATTAGGATTGTGATATGATTGATTAGTCATCGCTTAGTCATTCTTAGCGATTCTTTCTTGTATAAATACTCACTCATGTAATTTATTCAAAATCAATATACAAAAACTTCTTTTCAATAAACTGTTACGAAATTTCCAACGATAAACATAAACAATTGATCCATAAAAAATGTCAAGAACCAACAATCCCAAAAGCTTAAGCTATTTGGTGAAGACTCAAATGGTTTTATATCTTACACACCCTATCATACAAGAGTCCTTTGAACTTGAAACTGTTAAGAGTGTTAGTGTTAATAGTGTAGAAGTCCCACATTGAGTGTGTCTCTTTGTATTCTTCAATTGGTTTGCTATATAATAGCACCAATATTGTGTAGTTTAATACAACAAGGATTACGATCATTTCCTCTTGTATTTATGATATTCAACATGGTATCTAGAGCCTAACAAAAGGAATCTTAATCCATTTAACTTAGTTCTATTTTCCATAATTTCAATATGGTTATAGAGAGATATCACCCTCCTTGAGGGATTCCCGTTGCTATTTCTTTTTCGGGTTTTTCTTAGTATGCTCTGTGACTGCAGCTTAGACTGATCTGTCACATCAGAAAAGAATGATCCTTGGGAAGTTGTTGGGTTGACCACCGTTGTCGTTGACCGACCACCGTTGACCGCGTCGTCCACCGTTGACAGCCGTCTCTGGCGACTTTTCCGATGACTTCCGGCGACTTTTTCGGCGATCCACCACCGTCTCCGACGACTTTTCCGATTCCGCGAAGCTTTGTTTTTCTTTAATTTTCTTTCTTCCCAAGATGGAGTATTTATACTATTCATCATCCATCTTGAGGGGGAGCACTGTCCAAGTTGCTGATGTTGTCTCCGCTGATGTTAATTCCGACACCGAAGTTCCTCTTGAGGGGGAGCACTGTCCATGTTGCTGATGGTCATTCCAGCATAATTGTCTTTGCCGATGATAATTCCGGCACTGTCTAGAAGTTCCTCTTGAGGGGGAGCACTGTCCATGTTGCTGATGGTCATTCCAGCACAATTGTCTTTGTCGATGATAATTCCGGCACTGTCTAGAAGTTTCTCTTGAGGGGGAGCACCGTCCATGTTGCTGATGGTCATTCCAGCACAATTGTCTTTGCCGATGATCATTCCGGAATCTTCTATGTTAATGTTCATTTCGACGCCATTTTTAGCACATTGTTGATTTTTGGTTTCTCATTTAGGAGATTTATTTTGATGTTATGTTACTTGGTCTTTCTTGTAATAAGCTTGTAGCATAGTCAAGGGTAAACCACGGCTGCTCACCAACTGTTAAATGAAATGTCTGAGAGGGATCTTGATGTTGATGTCCTGGTTAGCTCAGTTGTCTTTGCCGATGATAATTCTGGCACCATCCATGCTCTGATGTCCATTCCAGCACTGTCTCTTTATCAGCTCTTCACACTGATGGTCATTCCAGTTGATTTGTTGTACTTAGTCATTTCATTTCGTTGATGTAGCATTGTTGTTTTTGGTTCCTAATGGGAGTATTATTTATGTATCAAGCTTGTAGCATATGATCTATATGCTACAGCTTGAGGGGGAGTGTTAAGAGTGTTAGTGTTAATAGTGTAGAAGTCCCACATTGAGTGTGTCTCTTTGTATTCTTCAATTGGTTTGCTATATAATAGCACCAATGTTGTGTAGTTTAATACAACAAAGATTACTATCATTTCCTCTTGTATTTATGATATTCAACAGAAACATAAACTTTGCACAGGCTCACCCGATCTTGTGCTCAAATTCAATTTTTATTTACAAGAATAGGGGTGGTCAGGATCGACCTTTAAGATCACTTAGCCATATTGGCTCTTGATAACATGTCAAAACCAACTATCCCAAAAGCTTAAGATGCTAGATGAAGACTCAGAAATAATTTTATATCTTAAAAAAATACAAAGAGAATACCTGAAGAAGATAAACAGAGATTGGAAGCAATCGCTTAAGTATATGCAACAGTCTAGACCCCAACTGTGCCAAGAACAGAGAATTAAAAATTAGTCAGGGAACCAAATCATCAAAGGTTAATAAGTGAAACTTTTGAGACATGAATTTTGATAAATCAAGAGCCTTATTTTCTGAATAAAGAATTGTATAATAAAATTTACTTTTTGAACAAATGTTCACCAAAAACTTCATAATGCTTATTTATGGCAAATGAACCTTCTATCTTGCCAAATAAATGTGCACAACAGACCGTGCATCAGAAACTGATAATTCTTGACTGCTCAAGTATTTAAAATGGAACAGATTAGTTCTGTTATTTCAATAAAAACTGCAGAGAATTCTCATAATCTAGCCTAGTGAAATTCTAAGGAGAATTACTACAGCAGTAAAATGAAAAGAAGGCCATAATATAGTATTCATCCAACCTAAAAGTTAAAGCATTGCATGGAACGTGCAATCTTACTATCCATTGAATTAGGATTATATTTCTTTTTTTAAATTGAGATTACTAAATTCTTCATTGTGGGATACTCGTTCTAACAGGATTAAGGTTGTTTGAGTCAATTGAATAAAGCTTATTATTGCCTTAGCTCAAGCGGCACCAAGTCTCTTTGGGGGCTACTTGATTTCTAGTTCAAATCCCATTGAGGCTATTTACACACATTACATCTTAGATCAAACTATGAATATTTTCCATAAATTATTCTTGGTTTATCCCTTGTTTAGATCACATGAACTGTGACTGAGTGGACAGAAGTAATATCATTGAAATAAATCCAAATCATAGTATAAGTTGACATGTATTCCTAATGAATGAAAAGAAATAAAGAAAGCGAAGAATCTGAAAGGAATATATTCGCTTTTATAGATTTAATCACCTGGTGAAGAAAAGGTTCAAATGTGTCACGAGCCTTTGCAACAGCAATTACACAAGCAGTCCTGGTTGTTCAAAATAAAAACTATTTTAATCTTTAACTACTAGCAGTATTACAAGAATGAATAAGTAAAACACGCAGTTACCTAGAGTAGTTTGTTCCATCATGAATGTCTTCAACTCCACAAGCATTTACAATTTCTTCCCGAGTAATTGGGGGACACTTGATTCCTCCAACCACAAAACGAAATTCAGCCATTGCCCGATGATATTGTGCACCACCATAGAGTCGCATCCCAGCATTCTACATAAAAAGGTATGCCAGCCTGTCAGAGGTTTGCTTAACAAAATTCTGAAAATACTTCTGAAAAAGCTTGCACCTACCACACAAATATAAAACTCACATGAAAGTGGTGTAATTAACAAGCATAAGTCAAATGAAATCCTCAGCCAAAATAAAAAAATGGAAATTATATTCTTTTTAATAAGAAGGGAAAATAGTCAAATAGAATTATTAGGCGGTCTGTTGTCTTCTCCAATGAAAAAAAGCAGGAGGACAGAAATACAGAAAAAAGCAAGCCCAAAACAGTTGTAGAACTTACAGGTATTAGCTTGTGAGGGAACTGAACACCATCAGCACCAACAAATGCACCTCCATTTATTCGCTCATCTTGTAGTGTTTCACCTGAAACAAAACAAAATAAAAATGTCAAGGAATTCAACCATGACCACATGCCAAGGGAAAGGAGATATCCAAAGATAGCAAGCTTGCTTATCAAATATTGAGCATTATCTACCGTTCGAAGGGCTTATCCATAAAAGAGAGCCTAGGTGATTTACCAAACTTATCAGGAGGCGCAACAACTGTCCCTTTAAGCAGTAATGACAACTGAACAATAGAAAATATGTGAGTCGGACGAAAATATAGAAGAATGCATATCTTCATGGTTCAAGCACTATGAAATCTAACAGCTGAAAAAATAAAAAAAGAAAGCATCCATACGCAAGTCCAGATAGAATATTGGACAGAAATAAATTTACTCCACAATCAAGCAAGATCAGATAGTCAGAAGAAAATTGGATTTATGACATGGAAACCTTGGTTAAGAACATATCATGGAAGGTTCTTCCTTTCTCCTTCAGTTTGGCTTCATCCAATGTGCTGTATATAATTTGAAGAAAGAATAAAACAAGTGATGAAAGGGAGATAGATACAGATAACAGTAAAATCAAAAAATAAAATCATCATCGCTGCCCCTCTCTATGCAGGTCATGTACAACAAAGATACTTTTAACTTTAATGCACACCTCAATTCTTGATTTATATCACTCAATTTCCTTGTCACACTCCGGTACTCCTTCTCAAGAAGTGGAATGATCAATGGCACGTTACTTATATACCTAGCAGGATCATTCTTAAGGATTCAGCCATAAAATATAAAAAAATTAAGGATTTATTAAGCATTGTCCAGAAACCACACAAATAAAAACAAATTACGACATAGAAAAACCTCTGTTGTAGCATTTCTTCCAAGAATAACCTAAGTTTGCTCACACCTATCCTACTTCTTTCTTGCTTTGACAATGACCTGCCCAACTTCTCCTCCAAAGATGCAACATCTTCTATCTCTCTGGAGAATACTGCCTGCATCCATATGTACAACAAAATAGATCAAGAAAAATAAAATTCGGGTATTTCATGTTCCACAAATCAAAAGAAACAGCTCCTCAAAGATAGCTTTCAGTACACCAAACATTTAACCAGTAAAGAAATTATGAATCCCTCCAAGGGCACCATAAACAAATAAAGAATGAAAACTAAAGGACTGTTTGATTTAAGGAACTGTTTTTTGTTCCATTCTCTTGTCTCACTAATAATTACAAAAATGCCACCCTGTTTTCACTTTGTTTAGGAAACAAAGTGAAAACAGGGTGGCATTTTTGTAATTATTATTGAAAACAGAAAACGAAAACAAAAAAAAACATTTCCTTAAACCAAGCAAGCCATAAGACAAATAGTCTTAAGTGTAAGCAGGCCATAAGACAAATAGTCTTAAGTGTTATTTTGTTTATTTATTATATCTTTTTTATTTGCAGAGGATGTTATCTGTGATGTACTGATGTCAATTACTGATTTGTAGTCCCACTTAACGGTCATCCCTCTGCAGTGAGATTCGCTGGTGACCAGGAGCTAGTTGATCTTAGCAATAGGCCCCCAATTAGGAAAGTATACGTAAGAAGAATTAAAGATAGGCCAAAGTGCCAAGTGGGCCAGCCTCTTTAGTTTGGCATTGTTAGTTAAAGTTGTAAGAGTTAGTTAGCCCTCTAAATGTAGTTGCAGAGTATAATATAAATATAGGGAGAGAATGTAAGTGAAGGCAGGCAGATGGTGACTGTCTTAGAGGGAGAGTCCAGGCTCCTGAATTCCTAGGGATGTTTTCTTTTATACACCATTCTTACTCTTCTAATCTTCGGATACCCCCTGATCCAGAGTCAGAGGAGGATACTCAATAAAATTCTCACATTTTCTTTCTATTATTTCTTAATTTCTAATCCAGTTCTATCAGTTGAGTGAGTAGCTTCCTTAAAGGGATGGGGGAAAAATCCTTGCAGGTATTCTCTACGTGGGTCTTTTATCTGCCCTTCTAGGATTCCAGGCATGCCACCAGCACACGGACCAACAATCTTGGAGTAACCTATCCTAACTACCAACCATAAAATATAATGATTCATAGAAGAAAAGAAAACAAGGCAATCTATAAATAACTATAATGTACAAATTGCACGTCTAATTACTTTGCTAGTCTATCTTTGCCGTTTACGTTATCTGATATTTTAATTTTAGCCTTCACATAATGTACTAGAGGCATTTAAAATAATGTAAAAAGTGTGAAAATAAACCAATAAATAAAAGAAAATGCACAACATACTTGCCAACCAGAATATTAAAAAAAAAAAAAACTCCTTATTATATCCCGAGGGTGAGGTGATGACAATTCTTATACGCAATGTTACCCTTGCATATTAGAAAACAAGAATATTAAATTAAAAAAAAAAAAAAAACGTAAAGACTACAAAGAGCATATGAAATCTAACAGTCATAACGAAGGCCCCAAAAAGATTCCTAGGTAAACTACCTAAGTGTCAAGTTTTCAACCTGAAATGAAAAGGAGAGACAAGACAACTAATGAATTACTATGAAGGATTAACCTGTTTGAACTCATCATTGGACCTGTAGAGATAATCACATCCAGAGCCAACTCTTCCAGAAGGCACAGACGTAAAGAAAGGAGAGTCTCCCAGAATGCAGCCATCAAGTGTACACGCAGGCGGCGAAAGGAAAACTTCAACATCGGACGGACGTGCAAATTGAGGTATCCTTGTATCTAGCTTGGTTGACACAATCACAGTCCTTGACAACTCAGGATCAATCTACAAATAAAAAAAAAACAAAAACTTCTCGAAGCCTTAGCATATTTCCCTCCAAGTTCCAGTAATATAATCTAGAAACTTCATGCAAATAAATAACATTACACATTCATAAATGTTATAAAGGAAAATACAACGGAGTAATTGCATGATACTTACCTGCATTACAACGCGCCTCGTAGTTGCATTACTCCAGTCACTGCAATCTTCAAGGCACAATATAATAAACTCCTTGTGTTGCATTTTCGCACGCACTAGAGACTCCACAGCACGTGCCTGGGCCTGTGAATCAATGCACGAGGCTACAAAGTTCAGCTTAATCAACAAAAACAAAAAAGGAAAATGAATCAAGTTAGAAGAAATTGGAAAGTAGACCTGTAATGCCCTATTTTTGCGACCAGGAGCAGGAGCAATGAGACCAGGAGTGTCTATGATTGTAAGATTGGGGCAATACTTGTACTCCACTTTGATTATAATTTCCTTAGCCGAGAACTGAGATGAAGAATCATGCTCCAACCTCACGTTTTCAGCTTCAATATATGCCTATTATAACAATTTATCAGTTAGCAGAACGAAGGTTTGAGTATAAACAAGAAAAAATAAAAAAATAAAAAGGAAAATGTGAATTTGAATGTAATGGACCTGAATTTGGGAAAGGGACTTTTGGTGAGATAGAGAAGGGTCGGTGTCAGAGACGAGATAACAGGAAGGGGACTCGCATTGTGGATCGTACTTCATGTGGAGGGTTATAGGGCGGCGCGTCTTGGTGCCGCCGCCGACGTGGTTGAATTGGAAGCCCATGAGTGCCTCGACGAGGGCGCTCTTGCCGTCGGTCTGGTGGCCAACTACCAACACGGCGGGGGCGTCGAAGGGAGTGTGCAAGTCCTGAGCGAGCGCGTGAAGTTCATTGTAGGCTTCGTAGAGATTCCACTCACACTTGTTGTCATCCTCACTTCCTCCCTCCATTTTGCAATTTCAGATAAGGACTTACTCACTCACCACTCCACTCTCTCTGCTCCTTTCCTTTCCCGGTTTGTCTTTATAAACTGTTTTTTTCTTTTTTTTACTATGGTTAATATTGTATTACATGCGTTAACGGGCGTTTCGAGGGGTTTTGACGTAAGAAATGCAAATTTTAAAAAAATCTACCAAACATAGGAAGACGCGTTTCAGGCGGTTACGTATTTAGTAGCTTATGTAACACATGCGCGTTTTTGACAAATTGAACATGCATACGCGTTTCTGACTATGACGCGACTATGCCACGGAATGTGTACCTGAATATAACGTATCTTAGTATTGTGCTCAGATTTGTCAAAAACACGTAGCTGGTACGGCCGTGTTTAGATTTGTAAGAAACGCGCATGTGTCAGGTGCGCGAATAAACGCGTAACCACCTGAAATGCGTCTTCCTGTATTAGTCCGGTAAAACGTTTGCTCAATGAACTAAATATGTGGATTTTTTTGAAATTTGCATTTTTTTAGTCAAAAATCCGCCTTTCGACGATAAATTTTTTGGTGATCAGGATTCTTGATTTTTTGGAATAGTGTGGGAAAATCATTTTTTTCGAGAATGTTATGCAAAAAAAATTTAGTAGGTTAAAATATTACTGAAATTTTCTCTTCAAAAAAGTTTAATTTTTTTTCAATACCTGAGATTTCAAGTGTTATGGCATTTTGGAAAAAAAAATACACATAAAATAAAATTACGGAAAAATAAGATTTTCAGAAGAAAAAAATTCAAAAACCTTATATCAAACGTAAATAAATAAGATTATCAATATCACTTTGGTATGAATCTCAAAAACTCTCCCTACTAAACATTCCTAAAAATTATTAAAAGTAGAAAAAGTAAATTCAATTTCCTTCCAATGTAGACTACAGGGCATATGCGTTTTTTTTATATTACCCATTGAATTATATATTATTGAATTAGTGCATGTTTGGATGGATTTTTATTCCTAAAAAAATTATTCTTTTTAAATAAAAGTTCTTTTGATAATTTTTAGATGTTTGGATAACAAATTTTTTAAAAAATAAAATTTAAAATAAAAGTTAAAATGCTATTTTTTGTTAGACAATAGTTAGTTGCTTTTGAAAAAAACAGAAATTAATAGATAATATAATATATTTTTGGAAAAAAGATAATATAAAATTTTAAAATACAATTTTAACCGCATCCTATCATATGTATCTTATCTCTCTTTATCCTACGATCATGTTATTTTATCACTCCTTTATTGTAATTTTATATATAAAAAGTGTTTTTTTTTTATTTTAACATCTAAACAACTTTTCTATGTAAAAGTGATTTTTAGATCATACATCCAAACATAAAATAACTTTATCTTTTAAAAAAAATTCTTTTAAAAATAGCAATGCATAAAAATTCATTTTTTTTAAAAGTTCATCCAAACGGACCATTTGTTCAATTCGAATCAAATATATTTAATGTAGGTACATTTTGAGAATCGAACTCAACTCAAGACAACTGATTAAATTAAAATAATCCCTTATCAGTTAATTCACGTGTTTGATGGTTATGCACTTTTTTTATTTTTTGCAAATATATTAGCAATTAATCAAAAAAAAAAAAACAACTCATGAAGCATTAGCTGAAGAAAAAGAAAAATAAGTTGGAATTAACAATGATGGTATTTTAATCCTGATAACAAAAAATAACAATTATAATTCGTCATGTATCCAAAATATAAATAGCTTGATAAAAGTAGAAAGATTCTTATAAAGGCTAGCTCTATCATTAAATTAAAGAGAGATTCTGCTGCGGTCGGTCTATCCACTATGGTTTTGACTTTTGAGAGTATCTTAGGAGGATGTTCAAGAGTGCTTTCCATCAGTGAGGAGGCAATTTACAAATCTTGGGTTCCCTTCACCTTATTGCAAATTTCTTCAAATATCGATAGCCTCCTTTTAGAAGAGGGTGCATAGAGAACCCTGGAAATGTGTGTATCAACTTCTTCCCTTGACGGAGGTTTATCAGAAACATTTGGGAGGACAACATCAATGCCATCATCCAAGGGTGACCAGTCATTGAAAGTGTTGGAATTGACAAGGGAATGATGAGGTTCATGTGAAGCTTGTTCGGATGTTGTGACTTCTTTTCCAGATACAGCTGCTGCATAGGACTTATAACAAAAACAAGAAGAAAAAGTATTTTTACAGTCACTTTAGATAAGGTTGTCTACAGCTACTTTTTTTCACTAAATGTGATCGGTCATACTTTAAAATTGAATTTTCTCTCTCCGTCACGTCTGCCGACAGTGTCTGAGAAAAGAGAAAAAAAGAAACGACTAAAGTGGATAGCTGTAGATAAAAATGGATAGCTGTAGATAACCTTATCTAAAGTGGCTGTAGAAATACTTTATATATATATATATATATATATATATATATATATATATATACCACCTTTAGATTCTTTACCTCGGATTTGCTGTCCATGGTGAAACGACTAGAATGAAGCTCTTTTACGCGTGCAATCTGCAACATACATATTCAACCCATCAAATACCAAATACAAGCCACATGCAGTTTTCATAATTAACATGAAAAGATTAAAACACACTTACAAATTTTGTACGATAAATAGAGTCGACAATGAGTGCTTCAAGCCTCCAACAACAAACCTTTATATAGCCTAGAGAACAAGAAGAAGCAATTAAATAGCGAACCTCAAGCGGTTAAATTTGATTGCATTTTATTTCTTTATGATTACGATTTATTAGGATTTCGAATCTATTTAAGATTGAAAGAGATTTTAGATTCAATTTATTGAGAGTGATATAAAAAGTGCGGATACAAAAAGTTTGTTGGAACTCTAATTTTAAATAGGTCAAAACTTATATCTAATCAAATTAATTTAGTTCGGCTTTTAAATTTAATATTCAAATCAAATTTGGCAATAATATCTAAAAATATATCAAAAATATTATATCATATTAGTTTAAACGTTGGTGGATTCTTTTATCTATAGTCATGCGTCCTATCAACACTGCACTCTCCGGTATGTATCGAAAATCCATATTTAAATCAAACCAAATCAATTTCAAATCTTTTGATTGTATGACAAAAAGTTAGAATATCAAACTAGTAGTTTTTAAAATTTAAGGAATAATAAAATCTTGTCTATAAGTATTAATACATGATAATAATAAAGGGGACGATGTTTACTGGAGAAAAAAAAGACCATTATATTGCCTACCTATTTAATTTGTCTACCTTTAATATATTTCTCTCTCTATTATTTTCCTCAATAAATTACATCTCTTGTTTTCTCTTTTTCAACCGTTGATTTAAATATAATTTACCGGTAATGAAAAGGAAGAAGATAGAAAGATTATATAGGTAGTCTATATAATCATCCCCAACTATAAATATCATTATTTCCACTAAAAATAAATTATCATTATTCCAAGACATATCAAGAAGCGAGAACTTTGACTATTTTAATATAAAATCAACTTTTCAAAGGGTTATTGAAAAAATAATTAAAATTTTGCTTTTATTACTTGTCTGTTTGTGCAAATATTATTTCGTTAAAAAATAAATTATGAAAAGTTTATATTTTGTATAGAATATTTTAAGAAAGTATTAAATATTTATTTGTTAAAATAATTTTGATTACATTGCATCCAATAAAAAAAATTATTATTTTTGAAATTTAGATGACCGGGCCTTTTTTTTTTGTGGTTTTGACCTTATGAACTTTTTGACCCTAATCGGTTAATGAGGTGGGCTAAATTTTGACAGTTGTATTATGTGCTTCTTCTTTTTTTTTCATTATATCTCCATAATATTATTATAACATCTCTAAATTATGGATATATATTATAAAGAAGATTTGGACGTTAGTTTTATAGAATACCATTATTTTGAAATATTAAGTACAAATCATTAAACTCAAGACCCATTAACCCATCAACTAAACCCAAGAAAAAATTTAGTCATATCTCATCAACAAAATTTCATCTTTGTAGAGCTTCATATCTCATTGTCAAAAAAAAAAATATTATCTTTTATTGATGCTTTTGTATTTCAAAAAAAAATAATTACAAAGTCAATATACAACAGATGTTATTTGCACAATAATCATGAAATAAATTATAGGATTTTTAAAAAAATGAAAATTGATCCAACCCAAACCGAAAAAAATTGGATTGGATCGGATTAGATTTGAAAAAAAATCCAAACTGAATGGATGATTACATGATCAAACCGAAGGGATTGGAACAGATGATTTTTGCTTCCGAAACCGATCTAATCAATAACGTGAACACCCCTAATATGATCCATCAAGTTATGACAAATGAAGAGGTTTGTTGTAAATATAATAGAAAGAATTATGCAAATAGTTTAGATTGGTTCTCTTAATTGTGGGGAAAATGAAATTTCCACAACGACGGTAAATCCCCCTGATATTATTCGAGAATCTAAATACTTGTTATATGCCAAAAATTTATTTTTGTTAAAATCATTAGCAGAAAGAATCAAAGGATTCTGTTGATACATTCGAGTAATTAAACGTTTTACAATTAGTAAATTGGACGACCATACTTGTTCAATTTATCTCTTTCAACTTGGATACCGTGAGGCGGACCTTGGAACGTTTTAATATAAGAATTAGGTATTCGCAAATCCTCCAGACGTAAAGCGCGCGTTATTATTAAGATAGATATGTTTCCTATTTGTTTCCTTATATTTAGCTCTATTTTAGGTAAATAATTATTGATATAGGTCTAGATAATATAATAAATTCTATACTCTGATAATGAGAAATAATATTCAAAATATCTACCAAGTTTTTAAGTAGGTCTGAGGTGGAACAAAGTGCAGACATATAAAACATAGGGGTATCTTGCTGGTTTAAAAAAAAGCTCATAGTTGATAGTTCTCATGTGAATTTTTAATATAAGTAATCTATTTATATTTTTTAAATATGTGAACAGTATATAAACTTTGTTAAACTCGATTAAACCAAAGACTAAATACCGAGTCGATGATTGATCCAAGTTTTAAAATGCTGTAAAAAATATATAAGTTTTTCTTGCATGAAATTTTCATAAATAGGGAAATTTTTTATGTATCAAAGCTTTAAACTTTGTAATAACGTCTCCTGCCTCGTTCTATTTAAGGAAATAAATTTCTTGACCGACCCAATTTCTTAACGATATATATATATTTGGATTATCTTTCATGCGCAATTTTATAAACTTTTTACGCGGAGAAAATATATGGGTACTATAAAAAAAATCCTATAAAAGGTGATATTGATAACGTGACACTACTAGAAATGTCTTTATTTTCGACGGAATTTTTCGATGAAAAAAATTTCGTTGAAATTATTGACGGAATTTTCCACAGAATCTGTTTTTCGTCCAAAATTTCGACGGAAAATAGATTCCGTCAAAAAATTTCAACGGAAAAAGAATTCCGTCGAAAAATTTTAAAAAAATAAAAGAAAAAAAAATCAATTATGTGGACTTTTCAACGGAATTTTTATTCCGTCGAAGAATTTTAAAAAAATAAAAGAAAAAAAATTAAATTTTCGAAACTTTTCGACAGAACTCTTTTTCCGTCGAAAATCTTCGACGGAATCGAAATTTCGTCAAAAATTTTTGAAAAAAATAAAAGAAAAAGAAATTAAATTTTGTGGACTTTTCGACGTCGAAGATTTTCGACGGAAAAGGAATTCCGTTGAAGAATTTTGTAAAAAAAAATAAAAGAAAAAGAAATTAAATTTTGTGGACTGTTCGACGGAATTTTGATTCCGTCGAAGATTTTCGACGAAAAAAGAACTCCGTCGAAGAATTTTAAAAAAAATAAAAGAAAAAGAAAGTAATATATATATATATATAGAAGAACACGTATCTATATATATATATATATTTGAATTCCATAACAACCCTAGGTCTGGCTTTCAGCACTCACTTTCCTCGAGTTTGCATGCAAGCCATTTGGTGACACATTTCACCCTCTAGGCCAACTCATTAGACCAATATTTGACCAGCAAACTCTATCATTTTTTTTAATTATTTTCTGTTTCTTATTGTTCTCTTCAAATTTTTATCTTGCATTTAATTGATTATTACTTTCTTTCAAATAATCTTATTCTTTTTATCATTAATCATTTGAGGAAGTTGACTAGTTTGATAGCTTTTACAAAGGAAGCATGCAGGACTTAGGATATTCTTCTATTTATTAAGAGAAGTGGAAAGAAGCATGATGGTTGTGGATTATTTTACAAGCAAGACCGGTAAGTTCGACTTTTGTGCAGAACTCAAGTTACTTCTAATTTTGCATAGAGCTATTTATAATGTGAATTTTGCCTAAAGTTACATGACCTATATATGACTAGTGAGTTGATTAGATTTTGCACCTTGGTACAAGCTTTTTAAATAAGGACTAAGAGAGAACTATAGTAACTTTGTTAATCCCAAAGTCTGTGTTATTGTTGTTATTTAAGAGAGAACTGGAAAAACTTTTTTAAAATTGTAACATGTATTGCCTTGATTGCCATGATGATGATTTTTGCTTTTATTGTCGTTCTTCAAGACACAAGTTGAGTACTACAACTAATTGTCTTTATATGCAAAATCAAAGTATATATTTTAAAATATAGTTTAACTTTTTAATTTATCTTTCCTTAAAAAATAATATATGTTATTCTTAATTTCTTTTCTTTTAAAAAATTAAATTTATAATTCTTTTAAATTATATATATATATATATATATATATATATATATTCAAATGGTATTCAGTTCATGTGTCCTTAGATTAATTAAATGGATGATTGCTTTAACATTTAAATATTTCAATACAAAATTACATTTCTATTATTTTCATCCAAAATAGAATATTTGGAGATTTACTAAGATGTGGTCTTATTAATCAGGCATTTCCTCCACCGTGGACAATTCTAAATTGGAAGATGATGCTCCTGACGAAGAATATGGTCAGAGATGGAGAAAAAGGCAAATGGAGGAATATTTCAAGTTCACCCACTCAAAATCATTATCCATGTGTATGAAGACGAGACTTTTGACACTAAGACAGTAAAACTTATCACTCTTAGATTTAAGTACTTGGGGAAGTTGAATATTGTATGTGTTGGAATAGAAGGATAGTGTATTGATATAAAGTTCAAAAAAGACCGAGAGAAAATTGTTTCGCTGAATTACGAAGTCAGTGTCGCATTGTGTATTGATATGTTAAATTTTATTTGTTAATTTTTAAGGTTACTATATATACTTATTGTACACCGTTAGCTAATTGTATAAGTTTTTTTTAATACTTAGTCTAATATATAATATTGACTTTTGTGCACTCAATCTAAAAATTTTTGACGGAATTTATTTTCTGTCAAAAATATTTACATCAATTTTTGACGGAAATTTATTGATTTTTCATCGAAATTCTTTGACGGAATTCATTTTTTGTCGAAAACCATTACCACAATTTTTGACGGAATTCCATTGATTTTCCGTCGAAAACCATTATAACAATTTTCGACGAAAATCCATTGATTTTCCATCGAAAATTTTGGAAGAAATTTTTTTTTTATCAAAAAAATTTACATCAATTTTCGACGGAAATTCATTAATTTTACGTCGAAAACCATTACAATAGTTTTTGACGGAATTCCATTGATTTTCCATAAAAAAAATTCGACGGAATAAATTTCGTGGAAATTTTTTAACGAAAATAATGAAAAAATTTGACAAAATTTTCGATGAAAATAAATTTCGTCAAAAAATTTCGACGAAATTAAAAATTCCGTCGAAAAATTTGTTAATAACGAAGGAAAATTCGACGAACTGAATTCCGTCAAAAATTTCATTTTCGACGAAATTTTCACCATTTTCGACAGAAAAATTTCGTCAAAACAATGAACCTTTCTAGTACATGCATATTCATTTTTTCACATTACCAACTATTTTCTATGTTTCCTTTCTCAGCACCATTAAATCCACGTGAAATATCTAATGTAAGGATATATCATGCTTATATAACATTTCTGAGGATAATATTATTATAAACTTTTACGATTCAACCTAGCAAGATCTTTGGCAGAAGGACTTGGACATCGGTAAGGTCAGGTCCATCTCTCCTAGAACAAAGGTCCAAGAAAATGACTTATTTTACTGCTACACAGTTTGGGTACAAATGAACAGATGTGACACTTAATTAAACATACCGTTATTCAAGTGGCGACAGATGGATTTAAAATGCTATTGCATAGATTTAAGAGGGTGGTTGGTATAATTTTTTTGGTTGAAATACTGAAAAAGTGGGGTAAGAAATTTTTTCCCCTTGTTTGTGTGGGAACTCCATTCCCTCTATCTCGGTTGGGACAAGTCAGTCCCTCAACTCGACTTCTTCAGCCTTTTCATGGAAGTCAATCAACAAGATCCTAGATCTCAGATCTCGGCAATTTGAACTCGGCCTGAACTTTATCAGGTCGGCCTTTGCGCAGTAGAAACAAAAAATGCAAAGAAAAATGTGAAAGGAGGGAGAAAGAGAGAAAGAGAGATTCACAGAAAAAATATGTTTAATGTGGAAAAACTTTCCTCAATATGAAGAAGTAAAAATCCACGGGACCTAGTCCAGTTCAAACGTCCACTATGATAATAATGGGTACAAAGTATCAAGTTTCACCAAAGTGGTGGTTCACTTAACCTCTCCAACAATGGTGGTAGTAAAACTTTCCTAGAGATGTTTCACTCAAACTCTCTCTAGAGGTCTCTCAAATGCAAAGCTCAAAGCTTAGCTCACAAATCTTTCAAGTGTCACTCAAGAGTTTCTCAAAATCATCTAACCTAGCCTCCACCCATAACTAATGAATATATAGAGAAGGTGGGAAGGTTCAAGAATCTAGGGTTTAGGATTTTAAGAAACCCCTCAATGGGCTCGGGCTTAGCATTGAAGGAGGAAGCCCAACAAATCTCCCCCTCCAACTTCAATGTGTCGGCTTCAACATCAACCCGGCTCCTTCACAGCAGTCTTCAAATTTTCTTGCTAGACTCGGATTCGTCATCATATCAGACCAATTTTGGTCAGTGTTCCCTTTGACGAGTTTGAGCTCTCCATTTTCCTCCATATCTTAGATTCAATGACACCTCACATCAATGTGCTTATTGCGAGAGTGATAAGTCGAATTCTTTGCAAGATGAATTATGCTTTGATTGTATCCCAGCTCGTACTTGTCTTGATCATGGCCGAGTTCCATGAGAAAATTCTTCATACACATCATCTCTTTGCTTGCCTCAGTAGTGACAATTTACTCAGCCTTGGTTATCGAAAGTGCCACACACTTCTAAAGTCTTGATTGCCAAAAGATAGATCCTCCGGCAAATCTCATCAAGTATCCTATAGTTGACTTCCTTGAGTCAACGTCTTCCCCTAAATCAGCATTCGAGTAGCCTTTCAACTTGGCTCTACCTTCTCCAAAACACAGGCATAAGTTGGTCGTAACTTGAAGGTACTTGAAGATCCATTTCACTGCTTCCTAGTGCTCTTTGCCGGGGTTTGACAGATACCGGCTCACCATTCCAACAGCATATGTCAAGTCGGGTCTAGTGCAAACCATTGCATACATCAAACTTTCGACAGCAAATTTGTACGGGATCTTCAACATCTCGTATTTGTCTTCATCAGACCTTGGACACTACTTGTTCAGCTTCAAGTGTCCGGCTAGGGGGTGCTCATTGTCTTGGCTTTGTTCTTGCTAAATCTCTTCAATATACTTCTCTTGACTCAGCCAAAGTAGCTTCTTTTGTCTATCTCGATTGATCTTGATTCTAAAAATCTGTTTTGCATGGCCGAGGTCCTTCATTGCAAATGATGAGCTCAACGCCTTCTTTAGGGTGGTTATCCATTCTTTATTTTTCCCTACAATCAGCATATCATCAACATATAACAACAAAATCAAAAAATCTCTAGTCTCATACCTCTTCATAAATACGTAGTGGTCAGCCTCAGTCTTCATGAACTTGTGATCAATCATGAAGGATTCAAATTTCTTGTACCACTGCTGAAGTGCTTGCTTTAATCCATATAGGCTCTTCTTCAACCGCCATACTAACTCTTCTTGTCCTGGAGCTCGGAATCCTTTAGGTTACTCCATATATATCTCATCTTCTAAATCACTGTGAGGAAATATCACCTTCACATCCATTTGTTCTACCTCGAAGTCCATCAAAGCCGCCATAGCTAGCATAATTCAAACTGAGGTCATTTTCACCACAGTTGAAAAGATCTCCTCAAGTATACTCCTTTATTCTGATTATAACCTTTCACTATATTACGGGCTTTGTATCTCGACTTCTTCAAATTCTCTTCATTCTTAAAAGTGTAGATTCATTTTTTTCAGAGCTCGTCTTCCTTAAGGCAACTCAGTCAACTCATATTTCTGATTCTCGTGCAGAGACTCCATCTCTTCTTGCATTCCCTTCTGTCGTTCTTCTTTGACTCAGCTCGTTATTGCCTCATCATAACTCTAAGGTTCACCGTCTTCAGCAACAACGATATATTCATCAGATGGGTACGTTGTAGAGGGTCTTCTTTCTCGAGTTGAATATCTCGACTGTTCTTCAGCTTGAGAACCCGGTTCATCATTCTCATCCCGGATCTCATCATCAACTGGAATCTCAGTATCTTGGTCTTCATCATCTTGTTACTGGTCATCATTTTCTTCATTATTTTCTTCATTGGTTGCTCCCCCTGCTTCATCTCGAACATAAGGAACCAGTTCCTCACGTCGGACAGAAACCCGAACTTTGGGCTTCGAGATGTCATGAATGGTCTCATCTTCATAAAAGATCACATATCAACTTCTCACTATCTTCTTATTGATTGGATCCTAAAGTCGAAAACCAAACTCGAATTTTGGTGAACTGAGATAAATACATTCCTTTGTCTTTACATCAAGCTTCGCCCTTTCATCTATAGGGATATGCACAAAAGCTCGGCATCCAAACACCTTCAGGTGATCATAGATCACTTCTGACATGTCCAGACTTCCTCTAAAATTTCTCATTTTAGTGGCCGTGATGGTGAGAGGTTGATCAGGTTAATCGCAGTTCTGACAGTTTCTCTTCAAAATGATTTTGGCAATCCGGCACTGGATAACATACTTTAGACCTTCTTTTCAATAGTTATGTTCATCCTTTCAGCAAGTACATTCAGCTGAGGAGTCTTAGGGGCGTCTTCTCAAGTCAAATCCCGATTGCTCTACAATAAGCATCAAACGGGTCGCAGTACTTACCACCATTGTCAGATCTGACCACCTTCAATTTTTTGTCAGTCTCCCTTTTCACCATAGCATAGAATTCTTTGAATGATTGGAGTACTTGGTCTTTTGACTTCAACAAGTAAACTCATACTTTGCGGGAACGGTCATCAATAAAGGATACAAAATACTAAGCTCCACCAAGTGATCTCTCCGACATAGAGCAAACATCAGTATGGACGAGGTCAAGAATATACCTGCATCTTCTGGGTTAATCCAGTTTCACGAAAGAAACACGGTGCTACTTTTCAGCTAGGCAGTTCGTGCAACTCTCCAATGCTTCACCTTTCAACCAGGTCAGTAATCCTTTCTTGTTCAGAATTTGGAGCCATTTCTCACTCATGTGGCCGAGACGCTTGTGCCATAGCTTTAAGCTAGTCCATCTCGGACAGAATTGGCTTCTCTGCCATTGATCTTTCCTTGCATCACATACAAGGAGTCTTCCTTCTTACCTCGAGCCACGACCAAGTTTTCCTTGGCCAGCTTCCATCTACTTCCTCCAAAGTAGTTCACTAACTCAGCATCATCTAGCTTGCCAACCGAGATTAGGTTCAAACGCATGTCAGGTACATGCCTCACATTCAAAATAAGACGGCACCCTACATCCGAGGTCAAGGTTACATCACCGGCACCAACAATCTTGCTAGTCACCTGATTTTCCATCTTCACAACCTCAAAATCTCCACTTCTGTAAGCTGAAAGAAATCCCTTATGTGGGGTGACGTGGAAAAGAGCACTAGATCAACAATCTAGGTGCAGTCGTCATAAGGGACGTACAAAATTTCTTCACCGGGTAAGAATATCTCAGCATCAGCATTTTCAACCACAACCGTGGTTCTCTTTTCTTCCCTCTTCTTGGGAATAATCTGATCTGGCTTCACAGAGCCGTTATGCTCGTCATTCTGCAGGGTCCTGCAGTCTGGCTTCTTCTGCCTTGGCTTCCAATAGTAGAAGCACTTCAACTCATATTTCGGCTTTGACCGGCCTCTGGACTTTTCTCGTCTATCACGATCTCGACCCCGGCTTTTACTTCTGCCCTGAAAGTCAAATTTCCCTATATTCTTAGCAACGTTGGCTTAGGCATGTTGGAAACACCTCGTTCTCCTCTCCTGGCTTCTTCGTTCAAGAGACTATATGTTATGACATCCATCTTCAATTTTTCTTCAGGAGCCGAATTACTCAAAGTCACCATCAGAGTATCCTAGCTTTCCGGAAGCGAGCTCAACAGTAGCAAAGTCTGCATCTCGTCTTCAATTTTCATCTTGGATTTTGACAGCTGATTCACAATCCATTTGTAGGTGTTGAGGTGTTCAATCATGCTCATGTTGTCCTTATATTCCAGCTTCACAAGTCAGCGAACCAGGTGTGTTTTGTTCGTGGAAGTTTTCTTTTGAATCATGGACTCCAATTTGTTCCACAACTTGTTTGCGTTCTTGAACTCGAACACATGCTCAAAGAAACTTTTGTCTATGTATTTCCTGATTGTGGCTACCGCCTTACGACTCAGGATCTCTCACTCCTTATCGATTTTGCCTGCCGGTCTCTCATCAAGGATAATAGGCTCATATAAATCTTTGCAGTAGAGATAATCTTCCATCATCGGTCTCTACTAATTGAAATTATCTGCGGTCAGCTTGAACATATCTGCGGTCAGCTTGAACATATCTCTGTCATAGGTTATGCCACTAGTCTCTGTCTCGTCTCCTTCAGAACCTGTCAAACCCGGGATCTGATACCACTGTTGGGACAAGTCAGTCTCTCAACTCGGCTTCTTCGTCCATCTTACGCAAGTCAATCAACAAGATCCTGGATCTCGGCAATTTGAACTCGGCCTGAATTTCACTAGGTCGACCTTTGTGCAGCAGAAACAAAAAATGCAAAGAAAAAATACGAAAGGAGAGAGAGAGAGAAAGAAAGAAAGATTCATACAAATATATGTTTAACGTGGGGGAAACCTTCCTTAATATAAAGAAGTGAAAATCCGCAGGACCTAGTCCAGTTCAAACATCCACTATGATAATAATGGGAACAAAGAATCAAGCTTTACCAAAGTGGTGGTTCACTCAACCTCTCCAACATGTATCCCACCCACCCACTGTGGAGGCAAGCAAGAATAGAAGCCACGTTCTGGCACTTGTCCCCAGTGCAGTTGGGTAAAATAATGAAGCAACAAATGATATAAGGAGAACCCCGATCCATGCCCACACTTCAATGGAAGAAAATGGAGAGGGCTTTTCCGTAGGCTCAGCCTCTATCAATTCTATCTTCACAGCTTTCCTTATACCTATAGTTGTGAAACCAGCAATATAGAGTGTAGCCAGCCATCCTCCAATTGCACAACATTAATAAGACTCACCATGGAACTGTAACAAACGTTTAATTACACGAAACACAGCCACATCATAATAAATAGCTTAACCAGTAATCTATTTGCTAGGAATCAATAAATTCAAATTTTAATTCGAGTGACTGCACCAAACTGAAAAAGAATACTTTGCAGCTTCAATACCGGTAGACCTAATACCGGATAGAGGAAGAGAGGTGAGGGGAAATGTCTGAAAAGAGAGAAAAAAAACCTGGAAAGAGCGAGACAATGCAGTGGTAAAATGAACCTTTGATCAGTGACTAGAGATTTAATATTCAAAATGATGGGTAATTTTCTCATTTTGATTTAGATTCTCATCAATATTTTATAATAAATCAAACATAACATCAGCAAAATTAATCCAATATTTCTGAAAAAAAATTAGTTTACCAAACATCTTCTCATAACTTATCAGAAAAAAAAATTTCTCACTATATTCTCAGAATTTTTTTTTTTTCTCCATGAAAAAAATATCACCTCTACCAAATGGCCCTAACATGTTAATATGTCTACATAATCTGCTTTCGACTTCAACTTACGGCTGTCATTAAAATTTTTAAATTTTTTTGTTAAGTATTTTATTTAATTACTAACTTGGGATCAGGAGGGCCATTGATCCCAGTTTATATGAGAATGAGAGACGAAGCTCAGCATGTGCTCAGTCTTGGATTACTTCGCTCTCATCCCAAGCCTCATTGCAGGCCTAATTTGAGAAGGACTGTCCAGTACTATCTGGGAGATGCCATCCTTCCTCCACTTCCTCTTGAACTTCACAGTGAAGATCCAAGACCAATAATGGAAATACCCGCACAACTTTCCAGACAATACAGAGCATACGGGAGCGTTTGATAGAAGAGAAATTTTTTTTATCTGAGAATCACGATATTCAGAAATATGATGGGAAAATGAATTTTCTAGGAATATTACCAAAAAATTATTTGGTAGGCTAAAATATTCCCAGGAATGTTAGGTTAATTTTCTTGATGCTATATTTGGTTGTATTTAATTTTTCCTTGCCATGAAAATCCTTGGATGGTATTTTCGAAAAAAATTACACACAATAAAATCCAGAAGAAATCAGATTCTCGTGAAAATTTTAAAAATCTTGTACCAAACGATGCATTTCTATTTACCCAACCAAGGAATCCCAGAAAAACAAACAAAAATCCAACTACCAAACGGGCCCTACCAGATTTTAAGTGTCCTCCTCAAAATATCGTACTTTTGCAAGCTGTAACGACTAACGAGGTGGTTTCTGCTATTGAAGTGACACGGGTAACGTCATATAACAGAAATTGTTTTCTCCAATTATAAGAGATAATTTTCTCATATCATAAAGATATAAAAAGATGTGCTTGCAATTTTTTTCTTTTTCATTTTTCTTTAACTTGTGGGCTTCACATTTCTTGTTAGTGTATGAAAAAAAAATCCCCTCATGTTAAATGAGAGAAGTATTACGCTAGTTATATTGTTGTAAATAAGAAAGCATACTAAACAACCACGTTGAGATGGCTAAAGATATCTCTTATCTTATCAAGGAAAGCAACCCAAAATCATGCTAATTGCATGATTCTATATTATACATGTTTCTTTTGATATATATAGAGATTCACTCTTCCCTATGTACCATGTTCTATTCATTTTTGAGGTGGGAAATAGGTATATGGTCTGTCTTGAGTACTTGACAACCTAGTTTAGAGCCAGAATTCTGAGTCAACAGCATACATGCGTGATTATTCATTCAACTGAATACTCTGATCCAGTATTATTTGATTCTGTAAACTTATAGCATAGACATACCAGTAAAATTATTGTTCAAACTCTTAACAACCTAATATTTGTATTCTGATCCAGCTGATAGGAAAACATGCAAAATTATTCAACTGATTATTAACTGTCACCGCAGTTATACTTATCAATTCACCCAACCAAGATTGAAATCAATTAGAAAGAGGGAGGGAGGGGAGGATAATTTTCCAAAAAAACGGTGGGGGTTATTCAAATGGCAGAAGAAACAATGGTTTTGACTTTTGAGAGTATCTTAGGAGGATGTTCAAGAGTACTTTCCATCAGTGAGGAGGCCTTTTACAAATCACGGGTTCTCTTCACATTGGCAAATTTCTTCAAATACCGGTAGCCTCCTTTTAGTAGAGGGTGCATAGAGAATCCTGAAAATGTGTGTATCAACTTCTTCCCTTGACGGAGCTTTATCAGAAACATTTGGGAGGACAACATCAATGCCATCATCCAAGGGTGACCAGTCATTGAAAGTGTTGGAATTGACAAGGGAATGATGAGGTTCATGTGAAGCTTGTTCGGATGTTGTGACTTCTTTTCCAGATACAGCTGCTGCATAGGACTTACCACAACTCTGGCTACTTGGGCCATGTATGCGTGATCCTGCACTCAAAGGTGATTTGGACGTCTGTGCCTACACAATCCAAGAAGAAATACTCAATTGCTGATTATGTGTTTATTATGTTGAAGGACATGGTGATATATCCCTTTTGCTTGTTTACCTCATATTTGCTCATCATGGAGAGACGACTAGGATGAAGCTCTTTCCCGTGTGCAATCTGCAACATATTGATACCATCAAGCCATCAAATACCCAATAGAGGCCACATGCAATTTATTTCTATTGAATCAGAAAAACATGCTACATGCTTGTTTTTTAATTAAGTATACAAACATGGAAAAGATTAAAACATACTAATTTTTGTACGATCAATAAAAATTATGATAATGCTTCAGGCCAAGAGACGAAAAAGCAATTAGAGAGTGTTGTATTGGGTGGATATTGATATTGGATCTAAGTGCTATTGAAACAGAGAGAAACGAATCCGGAAGAAGAAGAGAAAATCATTATTCTCATTAATTTAATGAATAATACATGAAGTTACTATATATATCATAACTGATAGCTGATAACTAACTGTGTAACTGAAAATATGAAACTGAATCTATAACAGAAAGACACGTCAGCAGTCTATTCTATTGAGATTGGTAGCTCTAATATTTGGATCATCTTGGGCTTTAATATTTTGGACTTCGTCATAATGCAGCTCTTGTGTTACCCCCCCACAAGTGGGACTATGTAAGTTACAGAGGCCCAACTTGAGAATTGCAGAAGTGAACAACTTGGGAGAGAGGGGCTTTGTAAGAACATCAGCCAATTGAGCGTTCGAAGGAACAGGAAGGAGATGGAGCAAACCAGAACGAATCTTCTCCCTGGTGACATGGCAATCGATTTCAATGTGCTTTGACCTGTCGTGAAAAGCTGGGTTGTGGGCAAGATATATGGCTGACTTATTGTCACAGTAAACCGAAGCTGGTTTGGTCCATGGTATGCGCAGATCATGGAAAAGGTGTTGAAACCATTGAAGTTCACAGGCTAAGCTTGCTAAAGCTCTGTATTCCGCTTCCGACGATGATCGAGATACAGTGGGTTGCTTTTTGGAACGCCATGTGACAAGAGAGGGTCCAACGAAGATGCAAATGCCAGTGATGGATTTTCTGGTATCGGGACAAGATCCCCAATCCGAATCACTAAAAGCCTTAACATGGAAGTTTGATGATGAAGAGAAGAACAAGCCAGTAGCTGGAGCTCCTTTTAGGTAACGAAGAACTCGTGTAGCTGCTGACATATGAGAATCCAGAGGATTGGAGAGGAATTGGCTAAGTTGTTGCACTGAAAAGGATATGTCAGGACGTGTAGTTGTGAGGTATAAGAGCCTTCCAACCAGACGTCGATATGAGGTAGGATCAGTGAGAGGAGTACCAGTTGCTTTGCCTAATCGAAGATTGGAATCCATGGGTGTAGTACACGGTTTGGCAGCAAGGAGACCAGCATCCGAAATGATCTCAAGTGTGTATTTCCGTTGATTTAAATGGATGCCTTTTTGAGAACGAGAAATCTCAATTCCCAAGAAATAACGCAGAGGACCCAAGTCTTTTATACGAAACTGATCATGCAGAAATGACTTTACTCGTGAAATTTCCAAAGCAGAATTACCAGATAATACTATGTCATCCACATAAACAAGGAGGACAGTGAAAGAATCACCATTGTGAAGAGTAAACATGGAGTGGTCAGACTGTGCCTGAGTGTAGCCAAGATAGACTAATGCAGAGGAAAGTTTGCTATACCATTGACGGCTAGCTTGGCGAAGTCCATACAAAGACTTGTTCAAACGACAAACATGGTTAGGTGCAACATTCAGTAACCCTTGAGGAGGTTCCATGTATACCTCTTCAGATAAATCGCCGTGAAGAAACGCATTATTAACGTCAAGTTGCTCAAGAAGCCATCCTTTAGCAGCTGCCATTGCAAGAAGAAAACGGATGGTTGTTAACTTGGCAACCGGTGAAAAGGTGTCGAACAAATCCACGCCTTCAAGTTGTGTGAAGCCCTTTGCCACGAGTTTGGCCTTGAAGCGTTCTATATCACCATTGGATTTATATTTAATGCGATACACCCATTTGCATCCAATGGGTGTTTTGCCAGGAGAGTGGGACAAGGGTCCATGTGTTGTTTAAAGCCAGAGCAGATAACTCACAATCCATAGCTTGCTTCCAATTATTAGATTTGATGGCTTGGGTGAAGGATTTGGGTTCGGTAAGAGTGGTAACATTGAGACAAAAGTTTCTGTAATCCGAAGAGCACATTGCATATGATAAAACATCAGTCAAAGGGTATTTAGGAAAGTTATGGGAATTACCTGAAGATGATTTGTCCAGCTGAGATGAGAATAAGCTGCAGTGATAATCATGTAAGTAGCTAGGAGGAGCACGTTGACGTGAAGATCTTCTAACTTGCTGTGGTGGGGATTGGGCTGGCTGTGGATTTGTGTTGGGTAGGATATTTTGGGCTGTATGGGTGAGTGAAGAAATTTCGAAGTTAGTGTATGTATGGGTTGGTTGATTTATGGATTCTGGAGTTGGTGAGTCAGTGATATGATTTGAGGGAATTGCTGGATGGAAGGGGAATATTTGTTCGTGGAAAACAACATTTCTGGATACAAAGAACTCATGAGTCAGTAAGTCATACAGTAAGTAACCTTTTGTTCCATCACGATGGCCCAAGAAAACAGCCTTGCGTGCACGTGGTGAGAACTTTGTTCGATGAGAAGAAATAGAAGATGCATAAGCCAGGCAACCAAAGACACGTAGGTGGGTGAGTACAGGAGATGAACCATAAAGCTTTTCAAATGGTGTGATATTGTCAATGACGGGACTGCAAGTACGATTGATTAAATGTACAGCATGAATGACAGTGTAAGTCCAAAAGGAAAGAGGAACTTTTGCTTGGAATAGAAGTGCTCTAGCCACATTTAGGATGTGCTTATGCTTTCGCTCCACAGTGCCATTTTGTTGTGGGGTCTCAGTGCATGTGCGTTGATGAATGATGCCTGCTTGATTATAGAAGCTATGCATTAGAAATTCTGGCCCATTATCCGAACGTACAACTTTGATGATTACACCAAATTGAGTTTTGATGAAAGTTATGAATTGCTGCAAGTGACTACGAGCCTCAGCTTTTGTGCGCATGAGTATTAACCATGTGAAACGTGAAAAATCATCCACTAAAGTAAGAAAGTATCTGTGTCCATGGATTGAATCAGTTGAGTAGGGACCCCAAATATCAACATGAAGTAAATCAAAAGCTTTAACAGATTTTGAGTTACTTAAAGAAAAGGGTAGTTTGTGTTGTTTGGCAAAATGGCAGATCTCACAATGAGTAATCTGACTTGATGAAATGAAAGGAAATTGTAAAGACATAGAATGAACTACATCTGTAGAGGCATGGCCTAATCTTTGGTGCCATAATAGAGAAGCCTCATTATTATGGATGGCATTACAGGTGGAAATGGGAAAAGTTAAGCTAGAAGAACTTCTTGTCAAGTTGCTCGACTTGTTGATTATCACATACAATTTATTCTTTCTCTCAGCAGAACCAATCGTCGTTGGGTAAGGTAAGGTTTTCTCCTGTATAAGACAGAAAGATTTATTAAAGGTAACAATACAGGAAACTGAATCTAAAAGTGCAGTAACAGAAAGGAGATTTATATGGAAATTTGGTACAAAAAGAACATTGGTTAGTGTAAGTCTTGGAGAAAGAATGACAGTTCCTGCTATGGAAGCATTCACTGTAGAACCATTGGGAAGCATTATGGAAATTGGATCAATTTCATGATAGCTTGAAAATTGTGAGAAGACATGAGTGATATGATCAGTGGCACCCGTGTCTATTACCCACACTACGCTCATCATACCTGATTGGAAGTTATTAACAGAGGATTGGTTGGTAATGGATGGTTGGTTGGTGTTGGCTACATTAACTGAATGTGATGGCTGTGCATTGTCTGTATTCAGATCTGGCTTCTGTAACAAATTGAGAATTCTTTGGTATTGATCTTGAATCATATTCATTGGTGATGATTGCATCGAGTGTGTATCCATCCGCTCATTATTATTCATCTCAGCAGCAACAGTATTCACACTGCTAAAATTGTTTCTTTTGTATGCTGGTGGGAAGCCGTGGAGCATGTAACAGGTCTCAATAGTATGATTTGACCTATTACAATGAGTGCACAGCTTGTTATTCATGGATCCTCTTCCACCATAATTGCGTCCACGACCTCTGAAATTGCGTCCACCATTGAATTGACCTCCACCTCTTCTATGAGTAAATTGATCTCCAACAGCAGCCAAAGCTTGAGGAGTATTAGAAAAATTCAAACTATTTTCTGATTGAAATTGACGCTCTTGTTGAGCTATGAGTGAGAATGCCTTGGTAACATTAGGCAAAGACTCAATGAGCATGATCTGTGACCTTACCTGAGCATATTGCTCATTTAATCCTTTCAAGAAACGGACAGTCTGGTCTCTATCACGATAGTTTCGCATCTGTGAGATGGCTCCACATACACATGGAGCTGCAGGAGTTGGAAGTGGCTTCAAGATTTCCAATTCATCCCACATTGTTTTCAGCAGTGTAAAGTATTCACTTACAGATTTGTCTCCTTGACAGATCTTGTAAATATCTTCTTGAAGGTCAGAAACACGAAGAATATCCGATTGTGAAAAGCGATTCTTTAAGTCATTCCACGCACCTGATGCTGTTTCGATCCATAATATGGACTGTGCAATGGTTTGTGTGATGGATCTATGAATCCACCCCATAACTATGGTGTTACATCGATCCCAAGCTTCAAAGTCAGGATCCACAACATTTGGTACAGCTACATTACCATTAACAAAACCAAGTTTGTTTTTGGATTTGAGTGCCATAGACATGGCACGAGACCACGAGTGATAGTTTCGCCCATTGAGCAATGGAGTTACAAGCACCTGAGACGGATTTTCGTTCGGATGCAAGTACAGTGGATGTGCTGCATTGGTTAAAAATTCTGGTAATTGATTCGCCATGAAAGAAAAAAGAAAGAAAGGCAAGAACTGATGAATGCAGAAAGAAAAGCAAGATTCGATCGTCGAAAACGGATATCAGAGCCTTGTAAGCTCTGATAGCCTTGTAAGCTCTGATACCATATTGAAACAGAGAGAAACGAATCCGGAAGAAGAAAAGAAAATCATTATTCTCATTAATTTAATGAATAATACATGAAGTTACTATATATATCATAACTGATAGCTGATAACTAACTGTGTAACTGAAAATATGAAACTGAATCTATAACAGAAAGACACGTCAGCAGTCTATTCTATTGTGATTGGTAGCTCTAATATTTGGATCATCTTGGGCTTTAATATTTTGGGCTTCGTCATAATGCAGCTCGTGTTAAGTGCTCTCTCAGCTATCTACAGAGGAGATATCTTCAAAGTTGCAAATCAAAGTGCTCATAATAACGGTGTAGCCAAAAAAGTGATGTGTGTATAGTGACAATATATAAGAAAGAGTGTGTCCTATACCTATAAACTTTACCTTTTATTTATAGAGTTTTACATATAGATATTTGAATAGTGGACCTTTAGTGGCTTTTCTAAGGGTCCCAGTATAGGTCCATAGCCGTCGTATTAAAATTAGTGGCAATCAAAGATTCTTTACTTTATTTCTTTTAGTTTCCTCTTTCCGTAACACTTTTTTGGACCTTCTAGAATATGTCTCTTATACGGACCCATAATAAAGAGGTTAAATTAGAATAGGATTTTACTTTTTTTATTATATATCTATAATTTGATTAGATGTTCAAATCCATTTGAGATGGACTAAAAACAAATCTTACTTTATTATATTAAAATATAGTTTTATTTAATTTTTAAATTCTAGTTTATTCTTCTTATTTTATTTATTTATTATATAATAATATTAGATGGACATTTGAAATTGAATCGAAAATAAAAAAATTAGTTATAACTTTAGCTCAAATCATGTCCATTTGCTGAAAGTGACATAGAAAGTGGTGATACAAAAGTTATATTTAATCAAAACAATTTAGTTGGAATTTAAAATTTAAATAAAATTTCAATTTTTTTTTATGTACAACCTGAAAAGTATTCTCATTCAACCTCCTCCGGTCACTTTGTCTTCGAAGTATAACCTGAAGGCTACCTCCTTATTGGAAGGGCGAGTGCATTGAACTTCGCTACTAGAGGAAGCATTTGAACTCCTGACCCAAGCAAACCTTTGGAAGTTGCCAACTGAGCTGACTTCGGGGGTTATAAATTTCAAATTTAGTATTCAAATCAAATTTGGCAAAAATATAATATACATTAATAATATTATATCATATTATTTGAACGCTATTGGATATTTCAATATATATTAATGCCTCCAATCAACCGTTCGCTCTCTAATATTAATGGGAATATTATATTTAAGTTAAACCAAAATATATAAATACAATGAGCAGGGGCATCTTTTAACAAAATGTTAGAATAGTGGTGTTCGGTTTGATTTAGTTCATATAATTCTTTTTACTCTCTAAAAAATGGACATGATTTGATATAGTTCGATTTTATATATCAAACTGAACCAGATCAGTTTAATAAAGTAATTCGATTTTTAAACTTGGTTTAATGTATATTTATTTATAATTTGGTTCATGATTTAATTCAATTGATATAATTGGTTCTTGCTTTACTTTGTATTTTCTCAATAGCAAAATTACTAATTTAGACTGATATATATTGCATATAAAAAAAATCAAATCTTAATAAAAAAAATAGAATATCAATGATGGAGAAAATATCCAAATCTTTAAATAATTAGAGTTATGGCGAGAAGTACCAACCTGGCATTTGGAGTTGTAGCGGCAGTTTCCAGATTCCTCCCACGCTCTGCAAATATCCGTCTTGAACACGCTCTTCGACGACGACGACGAACCCCGGCCGGAGGAAGATGATGAAGACCTTCCGTTCTTTTCTCCCGACATTCGCCTCACCAGAATATCATCCATCACAAGAACTTCATCATCCACCTTCACCGGCGTTCCGTACATCGGCGGCGACAAGCGCGGCGCGTTCTCAATAGCAGAAAGCGGCGACCGCGAACGACGGAGAAGTGAATGCCTGCTGGAGCCGTACTTGCTGGAGCCGAACGTCGGCGAAGTGAAGGCCTCGTCGCCGATCATAACCTTCCGGGAAATTGGAGACGCGCTGAAGAGGTACCGCGCGAGCGGCGAGCCGGCGTCGATGTTCTCTGCGTACGGTTGAAATCTTGGACTCATGTTCGTTGATTGGAGATAGCGTCCTCTATGATCATCCAACTCGATCTGAAACGGCGAAACGTTTTCGTTCAAAGTCCTCGACTTCGGAACCTTCATCTTGCTGTTGTTCTCCATCACTATTCCTGCATTTCACACGAAGCTGTTACGTGGAAAGCTTTCGGTTTCGAATCACAGTCGTGGACAAATTTTCCGAACGCGATTTTCTTTTCTTGGAAAATTGGAAAGAAAATTGAACTCTCCTTTCGTTTCTCAACTAATTATACTCTTGATTTCAGCGTGATTTTTCATCAATATCATGTTAAGAGTGTGAAGTGGTTGATTCACAACACAAAATTGTAAAACATTACCTGAAAAAAAAAAATTGGCGATTCAGTGCGGTTTCAGCATCTGGTAGGTTCTTCTGCAGAGAGAAAAATTGAGAGGAAGAAGAAAAAGGGGGTGCTTTTTTAGAATGAAACTCGTTGTCGGAGAGGAGAATCCACTTACTTATACGCATGGGTTAGAAAGCGACGGTGTTTCTCAGCGCTTTAATTTGAAACAGAATAAAACAATATTTGTTTAAAAATAAAATAAAACTAGATTTCAGAATACAATGATTTAATTGCAGAAAATGCAGAGAATGATAATGTTTGTGGCATGGGATTTATGAGCCTTGTTTTAACATTTGCCACCTTACATTGAAGAATGAAAGACATCTTACTGATGAAGCACTACAAACAATTAAGAGCCTAATGGCTAATAATCAACACCCAACTATACACCAGTTATTGAACAAGCAGCACAAACCATTATGCACAATTTCATGATGGAAATGGTCCCTAATTCCTAAAGTGAAATCTACAACTTGTGAGTCATCACAATCCCCTTCATTTCAGATAACATCAAGTGATGCATTTTTTAGATTCCCTCCAAAATACAACATGAGGTCTCCACCGTGGACCCTGCCCTCCGGCAGGTTAAAATCAAGGCCTTTCCGAGCACCGCTGCAGCCAGCAGCCATGCTGTGGCCATTTTTGTCTTGGTCCGGCTTCTTGGCAGTTAAGAAGCTTGAGTAAGATGGTGATTTCATTGAGAGTGGAACTAACACCTCCTTGGGTATGAGGTGCTGTCTTTTAGCTGGAGTTTCCATAGAATCATAGGAGTCAGACACAACACTGACGCCTGAGGAAGAATTGTTGTCAAAACTGCTACAGGCAGTGGAAGCAGAAGGTACAAGACCATGGAAAAGTCCAGGTGCAATCAGGCTACCCTTGTTCATTTCCCTTTCTTGCACCAAGCTGCTGTGAGCAGCACAGAGCCCACTCTTTCCCCTTGCAAATTTCTCACACTTTCCATCTCCCCAACTACATCGTTTTCCTCCACCATGGGCCTTGCAGAAATCTGTGCTTCCCTGAGCACTCTTCCCACAGCCTTCAAACTTGCACCGCTTTCCACCGCCATGCCTAACACAACAGTCAGTTCGGCCACGTGCACTCTTGGTGCAACCTGTAACAGCACACCTCTTTCCACCACCATGAGCAACACAGAAGTTTGTTCCACCATGTACACTTTTTGGGCAAATACCACCCCCGTTGAAAAGGCAACGCTTCCCCCCACCATGTGCCTTGCACAGTGGGGTGCTTCCTTCAGCACCTTTGGTACACTCTGCAAATGAGCAACGCTTCCCACCACCATGTGCCTTGCAAAACATAGTGCTCCCTTGCGCACCCTTTGTACATCCATCGAACTGACAACGGCGTCCACCCCCATGAGAGATGCACAACCCAGCCTGCCCTTCTGCACTCCGGGTGCAACCATCCATCCTACATCTCTTACCCCCTCCGTGTCTAATGCAAAGTCCTGACTTACCTCTTGCAGCTTTTGTGCACCCACCTGGATAACCACATCGCCTGCCACCACCATGTGCTATGCAATAATCTGTCTTACCCTCAGCACTTTTAGTACACCCTAAGTATTGGCACCTCTTCCCTCCACCATGGGCCTTACAATAAGCTGTACGACTCTCGGAACCCTTGTTGCATCCCGGTTTCTGACATCTCTGTCCACCCCCATGTCCAATACAAAGCCCTGAAGCACCTCGAGCTCCCTTTATACAGCCAAAAAATCTACATCTCTTGGGATTGTTTGTTCTGTTGTCTGAAGTTATCCCTGTAGAATATGTGGTGCCGAGTGAGTAATTTGTAGCATCGGATGGTTCCGGGCACAGCTGAGGTTTTGTCCCAATAATTAGTTCTTGGGTCTGCACCGAAATTTTAGCATTATCCATTCTTGGAGCCAAAAGAAGTGATGGCATATAGCCACCTGATTTCTTTGCCGAGGTAGAACCCTCATCAACAACAGGAATCCTTAAATAATTATTTTCTACAGATATTTGGCTTGAAAAACATGGCACATTCACATCAGTCTCGGTTGAACCTGAGTGGTCCAGCACACCTGATGCCTCATTAGTTCCACCCGAAAGACCAAGTTGAAGGATTGAATCACATTCAGATGGCATGTGCAGAGGAAAAAGATTGGCCGACTTTTTCTTCTTATTAAACCCCAAATTGTCATAGTCATCGCCATACGCCATTGGGGTTGGGCCCAATCCCAGCACCAATCTGCAGCCATCATCAGCACATCTATAACTAGCCTTGTTGGTTTCTCCAAAGCCAATTCCATTCAAGCATAATGTAGTATCGCCAAAGTTATCATTTTTCCTAAGTTCAGCATCATGAGGAGACAGTACAGCTTTCTTGTTCAAATCCATCATCCAGATGTTGTGCACTACAGCTACAGAAGGTTGAAAAAGAAGACCAGTTCACCACATGCTTCTACAAGATCCGCATACCTACCAGAACTTTATGGCTAGAAAAAGAAATTCCATTATACAGCCTCCACCACTTACAAAGCCTGATGTATCTGATCTGTCCATTTTCACTGTATCCCAGGACGAAGTTTCACAAAATCTTTTAATGAAGTTAGTTCCACCAATAATATCTTATAACATCTCTTGGAAAGAAACCTTTTATAAGACTGGTTAATACTGATGTAAAGAGTTCCCTGGAGCTTCTTGTGCTCCTTGTGAACAAATCATTAAGCTTCATCCACCCTGACAAAGAAAGAAGGAAATAAGTTTTTAATTTATGAAATTGATGCTTAAGGGGAAGAAAATTCTTCCTTTTTATAACCCGCAACGCACCCATATAAAACCATTTACTGCCAAGACTAAGAGATCAGTTCGTGTGTTTAAAAATCAAAATGTCAAGTTTACACATCTCACCTCAAACATGAGCATAAAAACTCCCAAATTTAACAAAATGATGTTAAAAGGGATACAACGGTACAAAGATATTCATATATGGGGCAAATCTGAAAACAGACATACACTGTTCTTGAGAGTGAAGGAATAGAAAAAATTCTAAACATGTTGTCACAGAATTAAAAAATGACAAGTATCATATAAAGCAATAATTTCTGTCTGTATTATCCCAAAATGCGCATCAAAATTTAGTATTGTAGCCTTCAATTTTAAATTATACCTTGGCATCGCAACAGGAAAAACAAGTTTTCAGACAGCAATCATTGAACTCTCCCTTGATCTATATGAAGATGGGTCCATAAAGCATGACAGTGTGAAAACATCGTATATAGAAACATAAGGAAATGGAAGATGAGCATTTTCCATGAAATATTTTTAACGATCATATAGCAAAGACTAGATATAATTGAAATAACTATTGTGTTTTCTCTCACAAAATCTATTTTTCACACTTGCAGCTTGAACAGTCAGCACAAGCCTTGTTATATCCATATCAGTGCCGCTAAATCTTTTCCACAACAGCTATCTTACTGTAAATCGATTGCAAAAGATGGTGCCTTTTCTTCTATTCAAAAAAAGTACACTTTCTTCTATTAAAAAAAGGTGCCTTCTCATCATAGTTCAGGTAATTTCGATATATTTTTACCACAAACAATTACTTCACCCTTAAAATCCACATTCATGCTAAATATTAGTGCAAATTTTCAATAATTTGAAAGAAAAAAATATAAAAAAAAATATAAAAAAAAAAAAAATCTTGATCTTAAATTACAATACTACATGATTTTTGCATACTAGTTTCATCACTGAGAAAAAAAAAAGATTATTATATGAAAAATCAAAACCAATATATTTAGAAGTAGAGTAATAAGATGTAGCTTTCATTACAGCAAGCTGATCAAAATATGAAACAGATATGCATTACAAAACAAGAACCGGAGGTTGTTTGTAGAAATAAAAAATGAGAGGTTCAACTTAACAAATCAAAAATGAAAACCGAGAAGGGAGAAAATCTTTCAGCCTCCAGAAAGTATTGCACCTAGTCAATTAGAACATCACATGTGGCATATACATCGAATTTGTGCCATCAGATCAAGATTAAATTAAAACTTGGACTATCAGGTGCATTACTCTTGGAGTATTCAAGAGTTTCACAAGTTCTGCAAAGAGTTTACCAACAGTGATAACTAATAATTACAAAAGAAATATATCTTTCAAAATCGGGGGGACAAAAACCAAAATGCCACACTATTCACAAAATTTATCTGAATGCCACGGACCGGAATTTTTTTTTCCAAAATGCCACGTCACCTAACTCGCTACAACACCTGGCGAGTTACGTGTGCGTACGTGGCAGCAGGTTCATGGCCACGTAAGCCGCTGCACAGTGCAGCGAGATTACATGGCAGACAGATTTTGCACTAGCCTGTTACGCGGCCTAAACTCGCTGGGCAGCATAGCATATCATGTGTCTGACACGTGGCAAACTCGCTGGGCAGCATAGCATCTTACATGGCCACTGCAGCACCATGCAATGCATGTGTGACACGTGTCACAACGGGGACAAAACCGCTGGGCTATTCAACGTTTTTAGTGGTCCTCACCACTATAAAAACAATCCCCCTTTTTCCCATTCTCTCTCACTAGGCCCCCCTCCCCCTTTCACACAAACCGGTTCCCTTCCCCTCTTATACAAGTTAGTTTTAATTTTTCATTTTTTTTCACTACAATTTAGTTTATTGTTTTAAATTTAAATGCTGTTATTTTATATGATAGATTAGATGATATTTTTTATTAGTATAGGAATTAAATCCTAGGATAGATGACATATTTAGATATTAATTAATTTTCTAGTGTAGAAATTAAACCCTATGATAGATGACATGATTTATATGTTTGTTGAATGAGTTAGTATAAATAAATTATAGGATAATTTTAATTATTAAATTTTGTATTTTGAAATAAAATGATTTAAGAAAAATTAACATTGGTTTGAATATTTTAGTTTTAAATAACTTATGTAAAAGTAATTTAATTTAGGACTGTTAATTTAATTTAATTTATCTCTGTCAATTAATTTAATTTCATCTAGGGAGTGTTAATTAATTTAATTTATTTTATTTTATGTTAAGTAATTTAATTTAATTTAAGAGTGATAATGAATTAAATTTAATTTATATCTGTTAATTAATTTAATTTAATCTAAGATTGTTAATTAATTTAATTTAATTTAGTGATATTTTAAGTTAAATTATTGTTGAACTGTTAAGTAATTTTTTCTTTTTTTGGTATCCTAAACTGTTAAGTAATTTAATTTAATTTAGAAGTGTTAATGAATTAAACGTAATTTATGTCTGTTAATTAATTTAATTTAATCTAGGAGTGTTAATTAATTTAATTTAATCTAATTTACGTAAGTTAAATTATTTTTGAACTATTAAGTAATTTAATTTAATTTAGGAGTGTTAATGAATTCAATTAAATTTATGTCTGTTAATTAATTTAGTTTATATTAATTTAAATTATTTTATAACTGTTGATTAAGTATTTTTAGGATTTCTTAATTAATTTTATTTAATTTACATCTGTTAATTAAGTTATTTTAATTTAGTTTATGTTCATTGATTCATGGATTCCCCGCCTGATTCACCGATTGGTTCATCACCCCGTGAGTAGCATGAGCACACACCTCCTGGCTCTCTAAGATCTCCTCGTGGCGTCATTACACCGGGCCCCATTGATACCTTTCTCGTGACATTAAAGGAGAAACACATTTCCACATATGTGTAGAATGGTCGGGCGATCGACGACTCAAAATCAAACACGCCGCCACACATGACCTGTTGAACATACATGAGGACATCGAGCCGTACTGAGGCAGGCTAGATTCTTTCATACTGCGCAGCTGTGCAACCACGACGTAAGTATTCATTTATTGCTTTTTTTTATTCATATGGATTAATTGTATTAATTTGAAAACATCACCTACTTTTATTGTTTCAGATTGACCATACCCTTATTTCCGTGTTTGTCGAGCGTTAGTGGCCTAAGACGCAGACATCTCATATGGCGCATGGAGAGATGACGATCACCCTAGAGGATGTACACCATTTGTTGGGTTTGCCCACGGATGGTGACGTTATGTCCTATTGTGCTGGACAATATGATTGGCGGCAATTAATATTTGAAAACCTCGGAATTCAGCCAGAAACAGATCGTGACATGACGGGTGGTCAGATGAGCCTTCGATGGTTGCGCTAGCGCTTTGGTCATTATAGTCCGTATGTAAGGGCAGAGGCACAGCGCATTAGGTACACGAGGGCATTGATCATGCACATCTTAGGCGGGATGCTCTTTGTGGAAACTGCCTCCAGTTTTGTGCCCGCTCGATTTTTACTATTGTTGGATGATTTTCCACGAGTGGGTACTTTTAGTTGGGGTTCAATTGTACTTACTCGCCTATACCGCAAGTTATCAGCCGTGACAGACATAACACGCTCAATGTCCAGTGAAAGAATCGCATGACACATGGCGGTGGACGGACATGAATCGAAATCGCGCTCCACATCAGTGTTCGACGAGTTGCTTTCAGGAATAACCCCTTCATCTGTCTGGTCGTCTGAGCTGTATGTACAGCATGTTGGAGCATACTCATCTTGGGTAGGATGCAATTCAAGTGACATTGGTATCGGTGGTGGGGGTGAGACATATATCTATCTTCAGGATTCACCAACGGCTCTCTATTTATGTCGATTGAGTGAATGGAAGGGAGAGAACGTTGACTGCTGGACTGTCAACCGGAGTCTACTTCCGCATATAGCTCAATAAATATGGCGTCTGGATGCAGTCAAAATGCATCTACTACTAAGGCGATATCTTCATCCTCAACAATCTCCACCGGAACCCAACTTTCTTTACCCTAGGCGCATCGAGCCGTCAAGCGAGACAGAGATTGACCACGTTGTAATCTCAATTTCTTGTATATTGTCTTCTTCAGTTCATTAAAGCTACATCGCGGGCTCATGCGAAATACTTTTGTATCTCCTTCAAAAACTTGTCCATTAGGATCAAAATATTTCCTCCCATTGTAATAGACTAAGACAATTAATGAATCATTGCCATCACTCATTTTGAAAAATTTTGGATGACAAAAAAAGAACAAAAATGCAACTTCAGATGACTATTTATTGAACAATGTGAGAAATGGGATGTAAAAAAAAACAACAGAAACATTAACTGAACAGAAACGAAATGTAACCACGGAAGAGAAACGACACTCCACTGACGCATGAAATGGGAGGGGAAGTGGTGAATTTATTGAACTAAAAACGCTAGACTGTTGGGCGACTTTGACACGTGTGGAAAAAGCTGACACATAATATACTATACAGCACAGCGATTTTGGCCACGTGTCAGAAAAGCTGACAGGTAACACGCCAAGATGTCCAGCGTTTTAGGCCGCGTGGCAGGCTGGTGCAGAATCTGTTTGCCACGTAATCTTACTGCACTGTGCAGCGGCTTATGTGGCCATGAACCTGCTGCCACGTGTGCACACCTAACTCGCTAGATGTTGTAGCGAGTTAGGTAACGTCACATTTTGGAAGAAAAAAAAAATTGGTCCGTAACATTCAGGTAATTTTTTGTGAATAGTGTGGCATTTTGGTCGTTATCCCAAAATCGAGAGTAGAATGGAAGACATCTTGAACTTTATCACCCACAAGGAGACACTCATTTAGGGATATAACTTTGCTATTAAAGTTGTAAGCATTCTCAGCCCAAAAAATTAAAATTTGCAAAAAGCAAATATACATGAGAAGTACCTTCCTGTATGTACAACATAAAATGAATTTTTAAAGGACCAAAAACCAAGAAAAGAAGATCAGAAACAGAATATGGAAGACAAAGTTTATTCATTTCATTAAGAAAGAACCTCAAATATCTTTGTAGGAGCATGCCAAAAATATAGCTTTGATTTGAAACAGAACCAAAAGAAAACAGAAAAAATTAAAGCTTCAAACAGAGAAAAGGATAAAAAGGAAGCTGAAAACATCATGAGGAGTTCTCTGACCTTCGCCAATTTAATAGGAGTAGGATACTTTCCCATTTTGTTTGTATGGGGCTCCATCGCCATAAATTCCTTTCAGTATATGAATTTATTTGTCAAGTTTCCAGTAGAAACCATTCCAAATATACAAAAGAATGCTAAAGATACGTGGGGTTGCTCCTGCAAGAAATTCGAGCATAAAAAGCAATTCAAACCTCAAGCTAGGAAGTAAAAGCAAAATAGGAATTCTCATCTGGAGCAGAAAAACCAACATAGCGTACTGTGCTACATTACCTTCAAGACTTCAACAACTCAATCAGGATAACTTAATAATAAGATAGGTATACAACCAGTATGCATGTTTGTAATATATCGTGCCAATAAAAAATATTCACAACCGAAAAACAGGCATGAATGATGACTATAAGAGAACCAGCAACAGTGAAGTAAAATTATCCAATAAAAAAAATTAAAAAATAAAAATCACACATTCATTATCTAGATTCACACATTCTTTTAAATCTTAGATTTAAGATATTAAAAAGAAGGAAAATATTGCAAAAAAAAAAAAAATTGAAAAATAAAGCCAAGGGATTATGCAGAGAAAATTAATCACTCAAAGGATAACCAGTTAGTTGCCAACATCATAACCACATCAGAAAAAAAAAAAAAAAAAAAAAAAACGCATAATAATACAAATAGATCGAAGATTATAATATTTTCTTGAAATTCCACCATCAGAGTTCATGAGTACAACACAAACAAAAAACATAAAGAGTGCAAACCCCAGAACCAAATCTAGTAAATTCCCCAACCAAGAACATGAATGAGTAACAGAAAAGATTATCATATCACATACAAAGGAATCCCCCAATTCATAAACCATACCCTGAATTCCAAAAAACCCAACACACCAATAACATATAGCAGCAGCTCGAACCAATAACACAACATAGTTAGCAAAGGCCAAGTGGAACCAGCTATTTACAATTCGCAAAAAATAAAATTAAAAAAAAAACCTGTGACACCAAAAGCAATAAGAGGCAGCAGCTATATAACAATACAAAAAACCAAGGAATCACAGAGCAATCCAATTACAGAAACACAGTATTAAGGGAGAGAAATGAAAGCAGAATCAGATTAGACATATACCGTGAAGAAGAAAAACCTAAATAGAGACTAGAGAGAGTATACAGATCTGAGAATCACTCAAAGAACGAAGAAGACGAAGATAAAACAGAGAAATATTGAAGGAAGAAGCAAAGGGAAGAGGAACATAAGCAAAAGAGAGAGAGAGAGAGAGAGAGAGAGAGAGGGAGGGAGAGAAATTCATTTACGTAATAAAGCCCTGGTAATAAATAAAAGTAGGGGCGGCTCGCTTTTTTTTATTATTTCTTTTAATTTTATGAAAATTTTCCTTTGGCGAGTAATGGTAATAAGCTAGGGAAATATCGAGGGTTTGTGGAATGACACAAATGACCTTCTGGAGGACATGTTTCACATGCCTGCAGGGCATGCATACTTTTTGGTCGAAATGGATACCGGCGTGAATTCCGTGACTACCCCTGGCTCAGCATTTTGAGTCGACACGATGAAGGGTGATTTCGTCTTTTCCTACTTTGTCTATTCTGGGCTTTGTGTTTTGTCTTTCGCTAGTGGAGGCAGGAGCTGTCGTGGCGCGCTGGTATCTACCAACATGGAACAATATTTTGGGGATTTAATCTGCTGCGATAGCTGTAGCTTCACGACCATAATCATAACGGTTCATGTGTCTGAAATCAAGTCAAGTACACGGCCACGAACGAGATTTACCACGATTTTGGTGTGATGTTAGGAAGTTTAACGTAGAGGATTGCAATCACCACGACGGAGGAAAATGAAAATCTGATTAGCCGAGCTGAGTTGGACATGATGACGTAACCATCAACTTGGGCTTCGTGTTAGCAGCTCAGCCAAGGGTTTCTCTTTGGTCCAGCTAGACAATATTATTATTTACATTCAGTAGCGCGCATGATCTACAGTTTTTTTTTTTTTAACGTGTATTTGATGTAAATTATTATATTTATTTATATCTTACTTAAATTTATTGGAAATTTTTTTTAAAAAAAAGTTGTCAATAACGTTTCTTAGGTTTGAAAAATTAATAGAAAGCATGTAACTTGGTTGACTTAGAACTATGTAATGTAAGGCTAATTGGTTGAGTTCTGTTTAGCCTGTGGAAAGACAAGACTAACAGTGGCAAGGCATTGGAAGGAGCCCTCACACAATAATTAGTTTGTACGTAAGATCACATCATTGACGAATATGAAGATTGATAAGTTTCAACCAATCCAATACCTAATGAGTTAATGACTATTGGCTAGATGATGATTTTGTCTATTCTTGGTGAGAAACTCAAAGTGGAAAATGGATTTTCATGTAAAATTTTCTGTGTATCTCTTTCTTGATATATATTTAATAGGTTGAATTTAATTATAATTAATGAAGAAATTTTAATACGTAAAGATCATTTCTCATCAAAGCTTTATTGCTAACTTTTACTTTTCTGAAGAAAAAAAGTTAAAATTAATGTGTTTTTAAACATAAAAGTAAATATATATCTATTTCTTAAATTTTATTAAATAAAGATCATAATGTACTTTAAATGAAATTAATACAAGATGCATTTTTTATATTTTATTTAAGAAACTTTATCCTTAGGTTTCATCTTCTATGCTTTACCACATTTACACCTTTACAGCCCTATACATATAAAATTAAATATTGGGTTGGGAGCTTATTTCCTTCTAAACTCTCTTTATTGGACATCCATTTACTCACAATACATGAAATTCAATTTTGAGTGAAAGTTATAAATTTTGGTACGCTTAATTATGGGCTTTTTGACCCTTTTGCCCCTCGTTAATTAATTAATAACTAATTTGTCCCTGATCCAGAACTATCCACCAACCTGTCCCCTTTTAGTCGACTACCTTGCTTTTTTAGTCGAGCAAATGGTCAAACTTCATAAAGTGGACTACCGCATATTTAGTCGACTAGAAAAGCATCTTAATCGACTACATTTTTGGGATATTTAGTCAACTAAGTAACGATATTTAGTCGACTAAATATCGACTGAAACCCTATATTTTCCATGTTTTCGGTCTCATTTCGATTGTTGTTGTTGTGTAAACCTAAATAGCTCCCTTTGTTCATGTGTAATCCTCTCAATCTGATTGTATTTCATCCCACCATCTCTACAGACCTAATATTGTGAAATCATTGTCATTACCCAATTCCAAACCCCAAAATCCGAACCCAAACCCCAATTTCAGAACCCTAGTCCCAATTTCGTGAGGAAGATGAGCACAAGTCCAAACATGTATGTGACAATGATCTACTATGATGGAAAGCGTTATGAAGGCCCCAATGGTGTTCAATTTGAAGGAAAAACGAAAATGTTGAAAATCAAACGGGGCACTACATACAACGAGTTAAAGGAGAGAATTCAGCAAAAATTGGGTCTGCAAGGCAGCCAATGCGTTCAACGGATGATTGCCAGGGTAGAGACAACAGTTGGTAAGGATGCTATTTACTACATTGGTAACGATATATGTGATGATGAAGATGTCGAATGTGTCATAGATGCAATTGTTGACCGAAAATTTCAAAATTTTATTGAGATATATGTTGAATTAGATTGTGGTTAATCTTCATCTGCACCCATGCATACAAGAAGTGAACCGTATTTTGGTCATGAAGAAAGAGTAGTCGATTTATCTGCACCTGCACATGTCATAAGTCAGATAACACTGCGGGAAATAGATGAGGATGAACAGGATGCCGATATGGACAGCGATGAGGACGGTGAACCTGAGAGTGTTATTCCGCTAGGTGACACGTCAGATACTGACGTAGAGGGTGATTTCGATGCTGACACAAGCTCACCATCCCCGGGTTCGCAGGTTACGAGACCACTTCGTGTTGACCCTGTTAGCAGTGGTAAGATTTGTTTTTTAAAGATTTAATTTAGCAATTATTTTTTTTGTTATGAATGGTATTGACGGTGGCATTATAATGCATCCGTAGTCGAGCCATTTTGGAATGAAAGCTCACATTATTCCTTCATTAATTGGGCCCACCCTAATGATGAGACGGAGATATTGTATGGTGACGATGATGATCACGGTGGCTGGCAATTAGGGGATCCTTTATATTTGTATCAGGAGTTTCGTAGCAAATCTGAAATGCAACATGCAGTCAAATTATATTGTATGAAGGCTCACCGTACTACCGTTGTGGCAAAAAGTGATGACCATAGATTTGTGATGAAGTGTCGACACCATAATGATGGATGTCCCTGGTATGTGAGGGCATTGTTGCCGAAGAATGGAAATACTTGGGTGGTTAGTAAGTGGGTTAAAGAACACACCTGCCTAAACCAAGGTCTTACTCGGGATCATAGACAGTTGGATTCTGATGTGATATGTGCAACCATTATCAGTATGTATTATTCGATATATCTAACTTCCTAAGGTATGTTTACGTTAATCAGTTTGTATTCTGACTATTGGTCGGTGTTTTTTTTATATAGGTATGTTAAAAGAAGATCCATCATTGAAGCAAGTTCTTATTCAAGAGAGGGTACAACGTTTGTATGGATACAACATATCTTACAGGAAAGCTTGGAAGGCTAAAATGAAAGCCATTGTCAAGTTATTTGGCGACTGGGATAAATCATATGCATTCTTGCCTGGTTGGCTGACATACATGACGCAGGTTAATGTGGGTTCTGTGTTCAAGATTGATACGGACCAATGTGTTGATGAACGTCGAGTGTATACGGATAAGGCTGTCTTTCACCGAGTATTTTGGACCTTTCACCAGTGCATTGAGGCCTTCAAATATTGTAAACCCATAATCCAAATTGATGGCACGCATTTGTACGGTAAATACAAAGGAACTCTTTTGATTGCAACTTCACAAGATGGAGATGGTTACATTCTCCCTATTGCATTTGCTATTGTTCCTCCGGGTGAGAGATTGGATGATTGGTCGTGGTTTCTTAGCCTCATGCGTTTTCACGTCACGCATAAGCATGGCATTTGTCTAATATCCGATCGTCATCCCAGCATCATCAGGGCTGTAAGAGATCATGCCGGTTGGCAGCCACCATTTGCGTATTATGTGTTTTTGTCTACGCCACATCGGAAGCAACTTTAACACTAAGTTTAGAGATGTGGAATTAAAGAAAACCCTGATGAAGCTAGGTACAATCTTCTTTTTAATATGTACAAATTCTATATAATTCATCCTTTTGTATCTAACGCATCATTTTGTATTCCAGGGTACTTGAGTTCAAAGATTCATTTTGATATCAGATTCCAGGAATTTATCGACAGTAACCCTCAAGTAGCTTCATGGATAGATCAGATTCCCAAAGAAAAATGGTGCAGGTCTTACGATGAGGAGGGTCGGAGGTTTGGTCACATGACGACCAACCTATCTGAGTGTGTGAATAAGGTCCTGAGGGGTGCACGTAATTTGCCTATAACAGCATTGGTGAAGATGACTCAAAGTAGACTTGTTGAGTATTTCGTCAAGAGACGTGAAAAGATCCAAAAAGCAAAGGCAAAGGGTTGGAGAATTGCAAAAAAAGTTGAGGATATCATCCAAAAAAATGATCAATTAACAGTGAGCCTCCGTGTGCGGGTTTTTGATAGGGACCTGCAGCTATTTGAAGTTGAGGATGCCTACAATCAATCAACTCATGATGCAGGTGACATAATGAGGGTGGACTTGCTCAATCGCAAATGTCAATATGGATGGTTCACATCTAGAAGATTTCCTTGCAGTCACGTCTTAGCGGTGTGCAAGGTAGAAAAGTTGAACCACCATGATTATGTTGATCCTGTGTTCTCAATTGCACAAATTGATAAGGTATATGCTGCACATTGGTATCCAATGGGCAATGAGTTGTTGATTCCACAAATTGATGGCCCAACCATTATCCCAAATGCATCTTTGGTACGTGCACAAGGAAGACCCAAATCGTCAAGGATACAGAATGAGATGGATTGGGTTGAGTCTCAACCGACAAGCAGTCAGAGTAGATGTAGCCTGTGTAAGCAAATTGGTCACAACAAACGTACATGTCCTATGAGGATTTGTATTTGATGTCATGATGTTTGTATTTGAATGTAATGACGGTGCTATGTTTGTATTTGATGTCATGATATTTGTATTCGAAAAAAATGAACGGGTTGATGTAATGATGCTTGTATTAATAAATTATATGTGTTTAAATTGTTACAACGCAGATTTGGTGCGCATACACCAACGTTTTGACACAGTACGTAAGCCATGTATGAATTTAACTTCATCTTAGTTTTTTGACTCGGAAATTATGCTCCCTAAGTCACACTCCCTTAGTGGATCAGTGTAGAGTGGAAACCTAGGGCAAAAAACATGTGTAATTCGGATTTGGGGTCCTAAACCAACAATTTAGTCGATTAACCTGTACTGGTTTAGTCGACTAAATTGTTGGTTTAGGACCCCAAATCCGAATTACACATGTTTTTTGCCCTAGGTTTCCACTCTACACTGATCCACTAAGGGAGTGTGACTTAGGTAGCATAATTTCCAAGTCAAAAAACCCATGTGGACATTAAATTCCTAAAACCAAGTCGTATGTTGTCATAACGTTTGTTTACGGTTAACAATACAAGATGTAGCCTTTTTAAACACATGTACTGATTTGATGTGATGTGTTATGGACGAATGTGACTTGTTCAATATTGTTTTGTGCCGTGATGATCAAATTGCTAAAAAGGTTCCATTCATAAGTTATACAATATTGAAATGGAATTCAATTCATTACACAACATAACATATATCCAAAAAACATAACAATTCTGCATTCATTAAAAAAAGTTACATTACATCAACGGTTTAAAGGAAATACATGAACAAAACATAATAACATGATGTAAACCCTAAATCTACTCCTCATCCCCGTCTGTGTCCGTCTCCGAGTCGTCCTCATCTGACACATGACCCCCATCCCCTGCTGCCTCAGCTACCTCACCACCTCTTGCAAGCTCCAGACTAGCAAGCCTGTCTTCCACACCCTTAAACCTTCCCTGTATGTGTCTAAACCTTTAATTCCCTTTCTTTCTCCATTTTTTATGTGCCAGCGCCATCTTTCCTATCTTCTTTGTCATTGCATTTATGCCCTTCATGACATCACGCAGTGAAAATCCACCTTCAGGTTCAGCTATCTCCTCAACCTTAGCCACATCCTCCTCCTCCACCTCTGGCTCAACAATATGGTCATCTGGGGCAACATAAGGAACCTCAACCTGGGGCATACCAATCAACTCCCACACACTCGATCTTGTGTTCTTAGTAATCTTGCACTGCTCCAATAGACGCTTTCCGAACTTGCAATTATAGCCCGTGATCTTCTTCAACAGCTCAGTCTCCATGGGAACACCAAAGTGAACCAATATCCTCTGTACCAGACAGGCGTATGGAAGATGACCCTTATGTTTGGCCTTAAACATAAACCAACAAATATAGTGCCTCCAGTTCACCATCTGGGCATGTCGGATAGCCCACATAATGGGAATGTCATGTTCCAACACCCTGGAATGATTAAAAGATCGCGAAAACAGAACGTGGGTGAGGACATAGTGTAGTATACGGGACTCCACAGAAAGCAACCCCACCGTATAGTGCAAGTGTTCCCCACGGACTCTTCTCTGCTCCTACACGGCATCCTCGTACATATCCTGGAAGTACTACACCACTATCAGCGTCATACGCCACAGTCTGAGAAGAGTCAAAATCATAGCCGAGTATCTCCAACCATGCAGGTGTCGTCATGATGATCTCTATTCCACAGACCCTCGACCTCAGCTCGCCCTGTACGTAGCTGAGGTTATGGTAGAAGGCCCGCACCATAAGCTCTGAATACGGACATAGGGTCTCGGCCAACACCCTCAGATGTGCCGCCTCCAACACCCCCACAATTTCAAATCCCTCCTTATCAAAAAAGGCTGTATCCAAAGATTTTGGAGCACATAACGGCCGGTTCAAATGGTCACGTACGAATGAAGCGTGGACGGCAGGGTCGTAGCTCGAACAGGACCCATACGGAAAATAA